>NC_084793.1:206874044-207177075 GCF_963169125.1 Humulus lupulus
ACCAACTAACAAGTGACTAAAAATGCACTAAATAAAAAAAAAATAAAACATATAAGTTTCTCTATTTTTTTTAATGTTTTTAATTATTTATTAAATAAATTCTAGCCAACACATACACACATATATACTTAATCAACCTAAAAAATTAATAAAAAAATTAAAAATATATATAATTTTCAAATTAACTAGTAAATTTTTAAAAAAAATAATAAACATGTTTGAATCATTTTAAAGTAAACAATGGGGTATCTCAAATCTACATTTAAATTATTTTTCATACTTTAAACAAAATTTTCTCATAAATCCACTAAAAATCTATTAATCCTAAAAAATAACAAACAAAAATATCATTATATATAATTTTAATAATAACTACCCATTCTTTTAATCTTAGAAACTCATCTCAAATGTTCTTCATATTGAAATTTTTGAGCTAAAAATCACAGGAAATCCACTCCAACAACACCCTAAAAAACCACATAAAAACTCATAATCCTAAAAGAAAATTCATAGATGATGTTATTTACATCCTCCTAAGTATAACCTAGTGCTTTAATCATAAAATCATACCTCAAAAATGCTTCACATAAATTTTTTTAGGGAAAAATCGCCAAAATTCGCAGCTTCTTTCGCCCAAAATCTCATCTACTTCATCTCTGCCAAAGTCGCGTACGAGAAAAACACGAGAGAGGCTGATTATATATTAGGTCTTGCCTATAACGTCTCTCATTGGGAGATGTTATAGGCAAGTCAAATACGACTGTGGGACCCGCCCAATCTATTTACTGCTGGGGTTTTATGCCCTAATTAGAACTCAATTTCCTTGTAATCTCATTTATTATCAATAAAAGAATAGAAATCATTTTTTGACTTGGTCAATCACTTTGCTCACATGTTTAATTTTCATGATTATTTGTTTAATATATACTTCTATTAAATCCCGAGCATAAAGCTAATCGTATTTATAGTGACGTAATCACATTGGAATATAAATATGATTATATGTTCAAAATAAATTAGTCCTAAGATTAGTCAGTGCACAAGATTTACATTTACTTGCCAACCTTCGATATGACCTACTTACAAATTGTAGTGTTATGTTCTTTCCAGAACATTAGCAAAGTAGATAAGGTCGGATGTATTTGTTACATCGGACTGGGTCGATATTGACAGTAAATAGGATAAGTAAACATACCGTTATTATCTATTCTAGTCATATCATATAGTTGACCATAGGTCAATTCAATCTCAATTCAGAGTGGTTAGTAGTCCAACTGATTGTATTATTTGAGTTCTTTTACTTGTTCGTTACCAGCTTACCCTTTGGACTAGCACATACTTACATCTTGGGAACTCGGTAGTATAGTTGAGTGGGAGTGTTAATCATAGATATGAACATCTATAGCTTCAGATGAAGAATTGAAACGATGGTTTCCTTTTAGTTTGGTTCAAGGTGCTAAATGATAAAGATCTCATTTCAGTAATTAATATTAGTTTACTCAAATATCATTTACAAGGAACTAAGTGTTTTAAGGATAAAATACAATGAGGGGTAAAACGATATTTTAGTCCCATCTCATTGTAGACCGTCTATAGAGGATTGAGTGACAATTATGGTTGTAACAATGAATAATTAATAACGTATCTATATTTCTTATAGAGTTTTCTATGAATTCAAGAATACAATTCTGAGTCTTTAGTGGAGTCACAAGGAACTAATAAGTTAGTTAATTTATTTGTTAGATTTATGATAACTTATTGGAGCTTGATTTCATAGGCCCATGATCCCCATTGTACCTTGGATAAAATCATCTAGATAGTCTCAATTAATTGATTTAATTATCAATTATAATTATCAAAGTTGACCAGGTCAATTTTGGATAGTTTCACAGAGTTATGTAATTTAGAGAAGCAAAGAGAAATAAGGACAGATTTATTAATTAAGATAAGTTGGTATCTAAATTAATAAATAAGTTTAAATCAAGGTAAAAATTATAAATTATTAATTTGATAAAGGATTTGAATAATTATTTAATTAATTAATCAATAGAAAATAATACATGTCTTGATTTTAAGTCCAACAGGCTTATAGTTAAATGGAAAATTTCACAGGCCTAAAGCCCATGATAATTTCGACCTAGGGCTGATGTTATCTATTATTTTATTTATGTTTTAATTAAATTAAATTTCCTAATTGATTCTATAAAAGGAATGCTTAGTGAGAGTTAAAAACAGATGACAGACACTTGTTTATGAGAAGATCAGAAGATCTAGTAGGTTTTAGATTCTCTCTACAAACATAACTCATTTTCTAAGCCTCATTATTCTTTTATCTTATTCTCTTTGTATCTATCTCATGTGTTGAGAATTGTCCACCCTGTCTAGGTGATTCTAAGGATACTTTGGAAGGTTGTGAAGAAAATTGAAGAATGATTTGATTTCTTGGTAATACTCTGCAACAGAAAGGATACAAGGGTTAGAGAAACTGAAGGAAGGAATCATTCATTTTGTTGCATATAATGTAAGTGTTCCTATCAGTATTTTTGTTTGAATTCAATTTTAGAAATATGTTCTAGGTTATTTTATATTAATTTGTTTAATATAAGATCTACATGAAAATAAACAAGATCCTGTATAAGTTTTCCTAACAACTGGCCTCAGAGCCTTTGGTAATCTTTACTTTCATGCTTGAACATGTTAAAAGTTGAATTATTTGATGTGTTGAGTAATTGGATGGATTTCACGTTTTTATGAAGCATATTGAATTTTATGTGATGATTAGCAATTTTAGGTTAATTGTTGATAAATCCTATTTAAATTAAATTAATATTTCTTTTTCAAATTAACCTAAACCAAGTTGATTGTTGTTGACGCCGTTTTTCGTCAAACAGTGAAAGAAGAGCACATAAACAATAATTGATAATGGCCAAATGAAACAAAACAAATCAAACACACGATTTTTACGTGGTTCAGCAGTTAAATCTGCCTAGTCCACGAGTCTCTGTTATTAATCTTAAGATTATCTCTGAAAATTCTTAAGCATGAATTCTTCAGAGTTTTCTCTCAATGTTCAGAATTTCGGTCCTTTACAATGGTGCATGGCCTCTCTATTTATAGAGAAGGCTGCAGAATACTATCCCACATATTTTGGGTAGTTACTCTTTTTGTGAATAAAATTAATGGCTTTAAATGCCTACAATCAGATATAAAAGGAAACGTCCCCTGAAGATCAGGGGATGTGTAACTGACCAAATAATATCCCACGATTATATGGGATTTACAATAATAAATGAGGATTACATTTCGTATAGACATCACATATATATTCAAAGTGGTTATCATACGTCCTCCAAGGCCTTAGCTTCCCAGGTTTCTCGTCATCTTTCGAACTAGAGACATCTAACGAGGTCACTTGGCTTTCGAGATCGTAAGTGCGTCGAGCTCGGACCCACTGATCCGAGGTCATTCCTGAGGATAGATATGCTAAGGGAGCTACCTTTCGAGATCGTGAACATTTCGAGGTCATCGTATTCGAGGTCATATACCGTATCTTGCAGGCTCGATATTCAATCCTGGAGCATACTTTAAACCTCACGAGATCATTTGTTGCGAATCCATCTTTCGAGGTCATATTTAACATAGCTCGAAATCTGGGTATAACATCTTGCCCCCTCAAAAGTATTTGTTCGAATCCTAAGAGAAGGAAACTTTTGAACTACTTTCTTTGGGGACCGTACCGTCATACATTCTTGAGAATGGACACGCGTCAATTGGGTATTGCTCATTTTTGGTACTTGAGTACCTTGAAAACACGCCCACGATCGTCCGTCTGACACCTTTTCGGCTCCATCTTGTCATTGATCCCTGACCATTGGATCCAGCAAGGATTTCATTTAACGCCCCGGATTAATCCCTCTTTTTCCACCTATATATACGAGACCCCGCTCTTCATCTTCTTTTTCACTTTTGGTCACCTTAAGCAAGAAAAGAAGAAAAGAGAAAACCAGAGACCTTCCTAAAAAGCTTCAGTCCTGCGCATGTTTTCTCGACCAAAGAAACAAAGAAATCCTGGTCTGTTCGAGTCAGTGAGTTCTTATTTGCAACCTCTTCTTCAATCAACGATCTCTCTGCAATCGCCATCATTGTGTAAGTATGCAATCTTTGCTTTCCATTTTTCCAGTTTTTATCCATGCTGTTCTTGCTGTGTATGTGTATATCCTAGTTTACGTTCTTAGCATAATATGATAGGAGGTTTTGATTCGATAGGCCCTTATGCTTTCTAGACTTCCCCTGCTGGATTTGCATAACTAGTTTATACCCAGTTTTGACGTTTGAGTGAGGTATCCATTTTCTGGGTTTCGAAAATTTTTAGGCGACGTTTCTTGTACACTATGCTTTCGGGTAAAAACCCTTGTCTTTGATAAATGCACGAAACCCAAGAATGCCTTTCCTGGTTAACCGCCACTCTTCTTTCCCTTGAATTTCGGGATTTTCAAAAATAATCCACGCTCCTTTTCTTTTCCGTGGGACACACGCCCTGACTCTTCAATAAGGGTCTTAATATTTAGTTTGTTTTGTTCCTAAATCTCCAAGCTCATCCCATCGAGCTCGTGATTCTTGCATGCATGGCCCTCACCATTTTTTCTTTCTCGCTAGATGTCACAGAATCTGGAAAGACGGTGGGGGTCACTGCTGGCAATCCCTTACGAGCCAAATCTCCGAGCCCAGAATCGCTCTTCGCCCGGAATCAACGTCGGATAAGAGAATACGAGCTTGCGCGCGAGCAAGAAGACATTCGAGCTCACTATCGCCACCAGATAGACGAGGTCATAGAAAAGAAGAGAAGAGTTCTTCGGGAGGCCCTCTATCCGGAGTCCAATTCAGGACCTAGGCCAATTCCCCTCGACCCTGCACTAAAGGTCACTGTCGCATACCATCCAGGAGAGCTCCAGTTTTCATTAATGGGGGAACCTTCATCCTCGCAGCCGAGGAGAGAGATGTTCGAGGCCGAGCTCTACTGGAGCTCGGTTACCACAACCAGTCAAATAACTGAAATCTTGGCTTTCCATGGCCTTGGTTCGTCAAACACCTTGAAGTGTCGAGCTCCGACCAGCCATGAACGGAGCTGCTTCGCCCCTGGGGGCCGCGACGCCAGTGTGAAATACGCGGCCTGGAGCCAGGAACATATGAGGGCAGGAGCTCTGTTGCCCTTGAAGTCTTTTTTCAAAGACTTTACTGATTTCGTTGGGTTGGCTCCGTTCCAACTCAACACCAATTCGTACAGGGTGCTGTCTGCCCTGAGGTCCTTGTACCACGAGCTGGGGTGGAAAGGACCTTCACCTCAAGAGATTTTATATCTCTTTTGTTTGAAAAGTAACCCCTCCCGAGCTCGGGGAGGGGATGGCTTTTACTACCTCTCGAGCTATCCCAAGGAGACGAAGGTTTTTGAGGATCTTCCCAACCACCCGCCTGATTTCAAAAAGGCCTTCTTCTAGACAGATGGTCTGTCCCCGTCTCGACATTATTCGTTCAAGCGGATCCATAAGTATTCTCGTTACCTTTATTTCTGTGTTCGAGACTTTAGTTCTTAAATCCATATTTAGTTGAAATGTATCTTGCCTTTCAGCTAATTTTCAGCGTCCCACCCCCAATGAGGCAATGAAGGGGCACAGAGAGGCCTTGCTCCGACTCCCTTATGGCAGGAGGTCTCTCTCGTATCTATTACATGAGGGCAAGCTCCGAGCTTGTGGGCTGTTGGGAGAGGGTCAGTCAACCTCTGACTGGTCCAATAAAAAATACGAACACTGGGAGGAGGTGCCTCAGCCCACAGGCGCCCTTCCTCCGAGGAGAGAAAAGAGGCCATCACTCTCAGTTCGCCTGAGGAGTCCGCGATCTGGGAATGAGGCCAATGATGAAGCTTCGAGCTCGGATTCAGATGAAGGTAAAATCCTTCCTACTTCAAGAATGTGGTCCCCCACTTTACTAAAACACAGGCCCAATAGGTTAGTCTCGTGCCCACAGGATAGATACCACTTCTACATATGGAGTTGGGTAGATGATTGCGTCCATAGGTTTGATAGTGGGCTCGGGAAATACGACACCATGTACACCACGGACGAGGTGTGGAATGGGATAGCTGTGCAGTACGAGACCAATGATTATAGGGACCTCTCGAGGTTATCACCTACTTATAGGGAAGGCACTCCCCCAGCCTCCTCTGAAGACGGGGGAATTTCATGGCCCCCAAGCTCAAGCTCGGCGAGAGTTCCAGTTAGGTTTTTTCTTTACCTGGTTTCCCTCTCTTTCCAAACATATTATCATTGTCTAACTTATTGGAACTGCGCAAGTGCCATGAATCCCGACCTCGACGCTGTGCTTTTTAGCGACGGGGGAGCTGGAGCCCAGAAGAGCAAACGTCCGAGAATACCACGGAGGTCCGACCGACCATCCAAGGTACCCAGATGCCACGAGACGACCCCCACGGCCCAGACTACTGCGAGCACAGCCACAGAACTGACTGTCCAGGTTGATGCATCTGGTTCGACCGCGCCCATCTCGCTTCCTCTGACCGAAACTCAAATAACAGTTGTTCAGCCCCCGAAGAAACCTTCTGTCTCCAAGGTTCAGCTGCCGACGGCCCGAACTCATATTGAGGAGTTCGTGCTCGATGGCGCCGCTGGAACAGAAGGGGCTGTGCTCAGCTCGGATGTCCTTTCTCGAGTGGGTCAGAGGATCTCGAGCTTAAGATGGCTGGAAAACTCAAGGACTCGAAGTCTGAACTTGAAAAAATGAAGACCCGTCTCGAGGAGCTGGAAAAGTCAAATGCCGAGCTTGAGCAGGCGAAGACCCGTCTCGAGAAGGCCAATGCCAAGCTTGAAGAGGAGAAATCTGTCACTTTTGACTTCATGGAGAGCGAGAAGGTCCGCCTCCTGGACGAGTATAAGGAGCAGGAGGAGAAAGCGGTCGACCAAGCCATGTACAAACTTTGGGCTGATAATGCTGACCTCGATACCAGCTTCCTGGGCCCTCTCGAGGCCACGTATGTTGAGCGGTGGAATGCCCGTCTTGTGGCAAGTGAAGCTGCTCGAGAGGCTGCTCAGAAGGATAGTCATGCTATTCGTCCTGGGGGGTCCGGTGCTACTGATGCTGAGAAGGCCAAGGAGACTCCTCTTCCCTAAATCTGACCTCGGGGAGATCATTCATTGGGGCTGCGTCCCCCTATTTTTGTAACTATTTTAATTTATGCCCACGGGGCTGATACAGTTTCTTTAACTATTCTTTTACATACTATACATTTCTTGGCTCGAAATATTTGCACATTTTATATTGATGAATTAGTTATGTTTATTTATTCATACAAACATAGTTTGGATTTAGGCTCGAAATTCGATGCATTCATGCATAGTTTGTTCGAATTATCCGCTTTCGACCTCGTTATTTATCAAGGTCGGATATTACTTTAACCATGAACCCGAAAGTACTTATATGGTATGTAATGTGAATGATTTGGTTATATCTTTTTTGTTTAGTCACTTTTCCTCATCCTCAGTTTTTGCTCCAAGGTTAAGAGTTCGAAACTATTTTTCTTTAAGATATTCCAGCCTCGATCTCGACTTATTTCGAAGTGGGTTTAGGTTCCTACTTATTGTCGATGGGTTTTTTAGCTGGTTTGTTCCAAACCTGTTAAGTTTGCACATCTGGTTAACTCCAAACGTTTTAGGTTTTTGGTAGTTCGGTTATGTCCGAACTATCTAAGCTCGCGTATTTGGTTATCTCCAAATACTTTATGTTTTTTTATGATTCGGTTATGTCCGAACCATCTAAGCTCGCGTATTTGGTTACATCCAAACACTATGTGTTTGATAATTCGGTTATATCCGAACCATCTAAGCTCGCGTATTTGGTTACATCCAAACACTTTATATATATTTTTATTTTTTATTTTTTAAGCTAATGGTATATATACCAATGATGCCCCCTTAATATCCTATGAGTGTGACCATAGGTTATTAAATTAAGAGAGATTGCAAAAATAAAAAGAGATTACATATTGAACAAAATAGATCTTTTATTTGATGGAATTCAAAAACAGACAAGCTAATACAGATAGAAAATCATGGTTACAGGCAACACCCTTCCTACACTACTGATAGTAAGGTCTAAGGTGTTCGCCATTCCATGCTCGCGGTACTAGGCTCCCGTCCAATCTCGCAAGTTTGTATACGCCAGGTCGGATGACTGACTCAATCTGGTACGGTCCTTCCTAGTTCGGCCCGAGCACTCCAGCTGCTGGATCTCGGGTTGCCAAGAATACGCGTCTCAACACCAGATCTCCCATTCCGAACTTTCGATCTCGAACCCTCTTGTTGAAATATCTGATAGTGCGTTGCTGGTAAGCAGCATTTCTCAGCTGAGCCTCTTCTCTTTTTTCTTCGATCAAGTCTAGGGTTTCTTCGAGCTGAGTGTGATTTGAATTCTGATCGTAAATTTGAGTTTGAATCATTGGGATTTCGACCTCGATGGGCAACATTGCCTCGCACCCGTACGCTAGAGAGAACGGGGTATGTCCCGTTGATGTCCGAGCTGTGGTCCTATAACCCCAAAGGACTTGAGGCAATTCCTCGGGCCATCGTCCCTTTGCTTCCTCCAACTTTTTCTTTAGAGAACTCTTGAGAGTTTTGTTAACGGCTTCGACCTGACCATTCGCTTGAGGGTGAGCCACTGATGAAAAACTCTTTATTATGCCGTTCTTTTCACAAAAGTTGGTGAACAAATCGCAATTGAACTGGGTTCCGTTATCGGATACGATCTTCCTCGGTACTCCGTATCGGCATACGATGTTCTTTACCACGAAATCAAGAATCTTTTTTGAGGTTATGGTTGCCAATGGTTCAGCCTCCGTCCATTTTGTGAAATAATCAACGGCGACCGCAGCATATTTTACTCCGCCTTTGCCAATTGGGAGAGAGCCTATGAGGTCGATGCCCCATACCGCGAAAGGCCATGGGGATGTCAACATGGTCAGCTCGGATGGTGGAGCTCGGGGTATCGTGGCGAATCTCTGGCATTTGTCGCACTTCTTCACATACTCGAAAGAATCTGTTTTAATGGTTGGCCAGAAATATCCTTGGCGTATGATCTTCTTGGACAGGCTATGCCCCCCGGTGTGGTATCCGCAGAACCCTTCATGAATTTCTTCAATGATTTTCTTAGCTTTGGGGGGGGGGGGGGGGGGGGGGGGTTACACATCTAAGCAACGACATGGAATATCCCCTTCTGTATAGTTTTCCGTCTAAAATGGTGTACCGAGGGAGTTGATACATCAACTTTCGAGCCTGATTCCGATCTTTTGGAAGAATTCCATTTTCGAGGTAATCAACTATCGGGGTCATCCAGGTCGGCTCTATTTCGATCATACACACATCTTCCTCTTCTGGCTCACTAATGCTGGGTGTTGATAGGTGTTCTATGGGTACAACATTCAACTCTTCATTTTCGGCGGAGGTGGCGAGTCGAGCTAAGGCATCTGCATTTGAGTTTCGTTCTCGGGGAACCTGTTCGATTGCATAAAACTAAAAATATTCTAATGCGGATTTTTCCTTCTCCAGATAAGCTGCCATTCTTGTGCCACGAGCTTGGTATTCTCTCAAAATTTGATTAACTACGAGCTGGGAGTCACTATAGCAATGTATAGCTTTAGCCTTGAGCTCTTTTGCTATTCGTAGTCCCGCGAGTAGAGCCTCGTACTCGGCCTCATTATTAGATGCTTTAAAGCCAAATCTTAAGGCGGAGTGAAATTTGCTCCCTGCGGGAGTGATCAGAATAACCCCTGCCCCCACTCCATTTTCATTTGACGAGCCGTCGACGTAAAGTTTCCACAGCTCGTGGGCCGTGGTTATTACCTCGTCATCGGCTATACTAGTACATTCCACTATAAAGTCTGCCAATGTTTGTGCCTTAATGGTCGTTCTTGGATGGTAGGTGATCTCGAACTGTCCGAGCTCGACAGCCCATTTAAGAAGTCGACCTGAAGCTTCTGGTTTAGACAGGACCTGCCTAAGTGGTTGATCTGTCAGTACATGGATGGGATGTGCCTGAAAGTAGGGGCGGAGCTTACGAGATGAATGGATTAGACTGAGGGAGAGTTTCTCCATCAACGGATATCTTGACTCTGCCCCCAGTAATCTTTTACTGATGTAGTAGACGGGTTTTTGCACCCTCTCTTCTTCTCGAACGAGCACCGCGCTTATCGCGTGTTCGGTGGTTAAGAGGTATAGGTACAATATTTCTCCCGTTTCAGGTTTTGACAGGATGGGTGGTTCAGCTAGGTGCTCTTTGAGCTCTTGAAAGGCTAGCTCGCACTCCTCTGTCCACTCAAACTTCTTACTTCCTCTCAATAAGTTGAAGAATGGAAGGCCACGATCTGTTGACTTCGAGATGAATCTGCTTAGGGCTGCCATCCTACCAGTCAAGCTTTGGACATCTTTATGCTTTCGAGGTGAAGGCATGTCAATCAGGGCCTTTATTTTGTCAGGATTAGCCTCGATTCCACGAGAGTTTACGATAAAGCCCAGAAATTTTCCCAAAGATACCCCAAAAGTGCACTTCTGAGGATTTAGCTTCATATTGTATTTCCTAAGCACGCCAAAGCACTCTTCGAGGTCATCAACATGGTTCTTGTTAAGTTGAGACTTGACAAGCATGTCATCAACATAAACCTCCATGTTGTTCCCTATCTGCTCTGAAAACATCATGTTTACGAGCCTCTGATATGTGGCTCCAGCATTCTTGAGCCCGAATGGCATAACATTATAGCAGTATAGCCCTTTGTCCGTGATGAAGCTCGTGTGTTCTTGGTCGGGGGCATGCATGGGAATCTGGTTATATCCAGAATAAGCATCCATGAATGACATCAGGCTGTGCCCCGTCGTGGCATCTACGAGCTGGTCAATCCTTGGCAACGGAAAACAATCTTTCGGGCAAGCTTTGTTGAGATCTGAATAGTCAATACAGGTTCTCCACGTCCCATTGGGCTTTGGGACCAACACCGGATTGGCTACCCAGTCAGGGTAAAAGGCATCCCTAATGAAATGGTTTGCTTTTAACCTGTCTACTTCCTCCTTTAATGCTTTCTTTCTGTCTTCATCTAGCTGTCTTCGCCTTTGTTGCTTCGTGGGAAAGCTTTTGTCTATGTTCAGTGCATGGCTTGCTACATTCGGGCTTATCCCCACCATGTCTGAATGTGACCACGCGAAGACATCCTAGTTTTTCTTCAGAAAGAAAATTAATTGCTATTTTGCCTCGTCTTGGAGGTGTTTTCCGACCTTCTCCTTCTTCGAGGGATCAGCTTCCTCGAGCTGAATTTCTTCGAGCTCCTCTAAAGGTTCGAGGTCAACTTTCTCCTCAATCCTCGGATCGATCTCCTCGTCGATTTCTAAAACCGTTCCATCTTTATTCTGTATGATAACGAGTGCTTGAGCGCTCGTTTGTTTCTTTCCCCTCAAGGAGATGCTATAGCATTCCCTCCCTGCCAGTTGGTCTCCTTTTAATGTCCCGATTCTGCTAGGGGTCGGGAACTTAAGGGCCAGATGAAACTGCCCCCAGCCCGACCAGGGCGGGTCTCCCGAGCAGCACATTGTAGGCAGATGGTAAATCTACTACCACGAATTCCATTATCTTGGTCACCGAGACTGGGTAGTCTCCCAAGGTCACAGGAAGCTCAATGGATCCCATACAGGCAGTTGCTTCTCCTGAAAAGCCGTACAAAGTAGTTGCACATGCCTTCAGGCCGCGAAGGGAGAGTCCCATTTTCTCAAGGGTTGCTTTGTAAAGAATGTTGACTGAGCTCCCATTATCTATGAGAACTCGGCGAACTCTTTTGTTGGCAAGCTGAAGAGTAATAACCAGCGGATCATGATGAGGGAACTGAACATGGGAGGCGTCCTCCTCAGTGAAGGTTATTGGTTGTGTTTCTACCCTCTGGCTTTTCGGTGCCCTAGGTTCGGGTTCATAAGGAGACTCGTCCCCCGTCTTCAGCTTGTTAACATATCTCTTTTGGGCATTTCTGCCCCCTCCTGCGAGATGAGGCCCTCCCGAGATGGTTATTACGTCCTCTCCATCTATCGGCGGGGGCGTGTCTTCTTCCCGAGATCGGGAGTTATTATTTTGTGCCGTCGGAGGTGCAGCTACTCTCTGGCTCGCGGCTGTCTGCCCAGTACTTTGGTTTTTGACATAATTTCAGAAATAACCTCTCGAGATCAACCCTTCGATCTCGTCCTTCAGTTGTCGACATTCATCAGTCGTGTGCCTGGTGTCTCTGTGGAACCGGCAATACTTACTGGAATCCCTCTTAGATTTTTAATTTCTCATCGGGTCCGGACGCCTAAAGGGTACCTGGTTTTCATTAGCCAGGTATATGTTTTCTCGAGACTCATTGAGCTCGGTGTATACCTTATACACAGAGAAGTACCTTTCCCCTTTCTTTTTCTTTCCTCCCTCAGCTTCGGGGTTATTTCCTTCGTACTTTTTCCTCTTGGAGGGATTCTCCGAGGTAGGCTGTGGAGCTGCTGGGTCAGCCGAGGTTGAGGCAGAGTTGATGTTTATCGTTGTAGTTTCGGTCTGTGACGTCGCTTTGAGCGTTGACCTCGCCTCCTCTACATTGACAAATCTCTGCGCTCGTCTGTTAAACTCGGTTATTGACCTCACCGGTTTCCCTTGTATGTCATCCCAAAGGGCACTTCCAGGTAAAACACCAGCTCGGATAGCCATTAAGTGCCCACTGTCATCCACATCCCGAGCTCGGGCGACCTCCAGATTAAATCTTATTAGGTAGCTTTTCAGTGTTTCGCCCGGCTGTTGTCGGACGTTAGTCAATGTGGATGCCTCTGGTCTGACTCCCATCATAGCTCGGAACTGCTTCTTGAAGTCTCTAGACAACTGCTCCCATGAAGCTATTGAGTGCCTCTTATACTTTTCGAACCAACTTTTGGCAGGTCCTGCCAATGATGTTGGAAACAACATGCACCTGAGCTCGTAACCCACGTTACTGGCTCTCATAATAGTGTTGAACGTACTCAGGTGACTACATGGGTCGGTCTTTCCTTCAAACGCTGGGACGTGAGGAATCCGGAACCCTTGAGGAAATTGAGTGTTGGAAATATGGGGAGCAAACGGCTCGAGCTCCTCATCAGAGTCCTCATAACGACCATTTCCTCGTTCATTCTTTAAAAGCCTAAAGGCTTTTTCGAGCTGTTCGATCCTTTCTTGGACTGGGTCAGCAGGAGGTGCTGTCTGGAATTGACTGCCATTGATCGTGATTCCAGGCTCGCGTCTCCGTGAGGGATCTCTACGCCTATTCAAGCGATCTCTCAGGTCCAGATTTGTTTGATCTCCCTTCCCCCTACTCTGATTAAGATGATTTCGCAGGTCGGGACGATTCTTGCGACTTCTAGTATTTTTACGACCTCAGTCGTGTTTACTGATGGACCTGGTCTCTCCGGACTCATCACTGGTGAAACTCATTTCTCGGTCATTTCGTGATGGATTCTTCCCACGTCGCCTCGTCTCCGCAGTGCGAGACCGAGACGTCTGACTTCTCTCAGATGGTGCGCCTCTCCGCTCCTGGAAAGTCTCCCTGTTTCCTTGTCTTTCCCCCGTACGCCCTTGATCCTGATCTCGAACAAGTTGAGCGTTTCTGCGGGGAGGTGAAGGATATCTTATGGGTGACGGAGGGAACCGTATAGGCGACGGTGGCTGCCGCCCTTGTCGCGGCCTAGAGGGTCCAGAATTTGCCCGAGATGGGTCAGTCGCGTTCGGTGCACTCCCAGGAACCTGAGTCCGAGCTTCTGGAGGGGTTCAGTTATTCTCAGTTCCTGCAGGCACTTCCACAGGCGGGTTAGGCGGGACCCGAGCTCGAGTACTCCTCTGTGGCCTAGGAGGAGCAGATGGCTCTGCTGGTGCCGGAGGTTGAGTCGGCCTCCTTGTGGTAGCATCTTTTCGGGGACGTCCACGGGGCCTCCAGGGAGGAACATGCACGTCCCTTGGAGGAGGGACTTGGTTTTCGCGCGGAGGCGGGGGCTGAGCCACCTGCGCCTCTGCGGCTATCCTAGTCAACTCCTCATTCCGTTTGTTGGCCTCTGCCAACAGCTGTTTCAACTGCTGGTTTTCCAGTTCTACAATAGGAACGTAACGTTCAGGATTGTAGTACATGTCCTCATCCCTCGGTGGTGGAGGTGGTCCCCGGGAATCAGAGGACCCACTTCTCTCTTCAACATCCGGGTTCTCCATTGGTTGTTTTCCAAGACGTCTTGGGTAATTTTCTTCAGGCGTGTTCTGATTGTTTGTGGCCATGAATCTCTCAGGGATGAATGCTTAAGGCTCTCAATGAAAGCACCAAACTGTTGACGCCGTTTTTCGTCAAACAGTGAAAGAAGAGCACATAAACAATAATTGATAATGGCCAAATGAAACAAAACAAATCAAACACACGATTTTTACGTGGTTCAGCAGTTAAATCTGCCTAGTCCACGAGTCTCTGTTATTAATCTTAAGATTATCTCTGAAAATTCTTAAGCATGAATTCTTCAGAGTTTTCTCTCAATGTTCAGAATTTCGGTCCTTTACAATGGTGCATGGCCTCTCTATTTATAGAGAAGGCTGCAGAATACTATCCCACATATTTTGGGTAGTTACTCTTTTTGTGAATAAAATTAATGGCTTTAAATGCCTATAATCAGATATAAAAGGAAACGTCCCCTGAAGATCAGGGGATGTGTAACTGACCAAATAATATCCCACGATTATATGGGATTTACAATAATAAATGAGGATTACATTTCGTATAGACATCACATATATATTCAAAGTGGTTATCATACGTCCTCCAAGGCCTTAGCTTCCCAGGTTTCTCGTCATCTTTCGAACTAGAGACATCTAACGAGGTCACTTGGCTTTCGAGATCGTAAGTGCGTCGAGCTCGGACCCACTGATCCGAGGTCATTCCTGAGGATAGATATGCTAAGGGAGCTACCTTTCCAGATCGTGAACATTTTGAGGTCATCGTATTCGAGGTCATATACCGTATCTTGCAGGCTCGATATTCAATCCTGGAGCATACTTTAAACCTTACGAGATCATTTGTTGCGAATCCATCTTTCGAGGTCATATTTAACATAGCTCGAAATCTGGGTATAACAATTGTTGATAAATGAAATTTAAATCAACTATTGTTAATTGTTGATAAATTTCATTTAAATTGACTTATTTTTTGTAAAAATTTAATTAATTTGAATTTTTTGATAAATTCTAGAAAATTAATTGTGGTATTTTTGGAAATGAAATAATTTGTGGTATTTTTGCATGAAATTCATAGACTTGCTCATATAGTAATAAGATTAGGCTCATCCAATTATAACATGTTTGTTTTCACTATATGTGGTATTTTTGGAATTTGGCTTAGATGCATATAGTGATCCATATGTTTGCTTTATATATGGATTTTGCCAAATAAAATATTCATAAAATGATAGGTTTCATTTGGGCCCATTAGAAAATATAAAGTTTAAATTCCTCTCTTGTGGGTAGTTCTACTTGTGAAGGCCCATTTGCTTTGCATGACTATAATGTCAATTAATAACAATTAATAAAACAAATGTCTAAATTCCTATCATCTGGACCTTGTATGGAAGTATGGGGGCCTTAGTAGTGGGAACGACATACTGGACTCAACCCTCCTCCATGCAAGCCTAATTGTTAAGACCCATTTGCCTGAGTTGGACTTAATTGTATAGGTTCATTATAATAGCTAAACCTAAATATTGATTAGCAACAAATTAATTCTAATTTAATTGAATTTGTTTCAATGTGACACTTTAGAATTAATAGAAAATTATAGGACTTTGGTTTTAAAAATTAACTTTTCATTTTTTTGGATAACCATAGTCATTAATTTTTTAAAATAAATAATAAAAAAAAATACTATTTTTAATTTATAGTGAGCTTATTTTATAAGTATAATATTCAATCTCCACCGTTGGTTTAACAAGGTCGATAGATTAATGGGGCCTCGAGACGCTTTGATTCGTCCCCCTACAGAAGGTGTTCATTAGTTATTTTGACAAGGTTAGATTTCGAAAAATAGATAATTATAGTTCAAATTCTACTAGACTCACCCATACGGTGACTACTAGGACTAAATATATTGATTATCGAAACTGTGGGTCTAGCTCATAAAATGAGAGATTTTATTTTCTTATTTTGATCGAATAGTAGGTTGTTAATAATGATGTCAATTATTAAATAAGTTTACAACTTTATTAACTAATGGTATTTTTGACTCTCGCCAACTAGGACAAGGATATCATAGATTAGTTAAAATCTTAAAGAAATAGAGATATGATTGTTTTTGATATTTTTTTATCATATCTTACATATTTATGGTATATGTTATGATATTTCTTGAAATTTGTGTGAATAGGAGTTTTATTGAGCAAATGTGATTGATTTCTATTTTATTGATAATTTGTAGTATCATTATGGCTGTGTTTGCTCCCATCCTTTCTCAACTTTCGATGGAGAAACTCACTGGAGAAAACTTCCTTAAATGGAAGCAAAACATCAACATTGTGTTGATTGGTGACAACTCCAAGTTTTTCATGAATGAGGAATCCTCGGAAGTTTCAGCTGAAGGAGCTACCAAGTCTGTGAGGGATAAGTATGAGCGTTGGCAGGCGGCTAACAACAAGGCGCGGTACTACATGTTGATTAGTATGGTCGACACTCTCAAGAAAAAGATGGAGAATGTCAAGACGGCCTACGAAATCATGGATTAGCTCCAAGACATGTTTGGTGCCAAGTCAGCGCAGACTCATTTTGAGGCCACCAAGAAATATGTCAATGCTCGTATGGCACCTTCTAAACATGTTCGCGATCATCTGATCAAAATGAAAAACTACTTTCAGGAAGTTGAATTGCATGGAGCAACAATAGATGAGGAAACTCAAGTCGGCTTAATCCTCAATAGTCTCTCTCCAGCTTTCCTGCCGTTCACCACCAACTATGTGTTGAATAAACTCAACTATGGTCTGATGCAACTCATGAACGAGCTTCAGAATTTTGAGTCTACCATGGGTGGACCAAGTAAGGGAGGAGAAAAGAAGACAACTACTACTACTACTACTGCTAATCTAGCTAAGGCTGAAGCTAACCAAGCTTCGTCTTCGAAAGATGGAAACAAGAGGAAAGGTGGACAAAACAACAACCCCAAGCTTGCAAAGGCTGCAAAGACGAGTGCACAACCAAATGCACAAACGCCTAAGGGGAAGAACAAGAAAAACAATAAAGGTACATGTAAGTGGTTTCACTGCAAAGAGAAAGGGTATTGGAAACAAGATTTCCCCAAGTTTCTAGCAGCAAAAAACAAAGGTAATGATTATAGATCATTTATCTTAGAAACATGTGTTTTAGAGAATGATAAATCCATTTGGATTATTGATTCTAGATCTACTAACCATGTTTGTAACTCTTTACAACTTCTTAAATAGTGGGAGGAAGTGGACGAAGGTGGCCTAAAGCTTAAAGTTGGAAACAGAGCATTCATTGCGCTCCAAGCTAGAGGAAGAGCTCGTCTAAAGTTCAGAGTTTAATTTTATATGATGTATTTTTTATTCCAGATTTTAGTAGAAATTTAATTTCAGTTTCCATGTTTCAATTAGAACAATTTGTTATCACTTTCACAAGTTATAATATATCTATTTCTTTAAATGGATCACAATTGTGTATTGCATTTTGGAAAACAGGCTTTATATTCTGCGGCCTAACGAACCACTCCCTCTTAACAATTATTTATTCAAAGTAGCTAAGCCTAGGATCGATAAACGTCAAAAGACTGAAAATGGAAACATGACGTTTTTATGGCATTTGAGACTAGGTCACATTGACTATGATAGAATTCAAAGACTTTCAAAGGACGGGCCTTTGAGGGAACTCACCTCAGGTGAATTACCTGTCTGTGAATCTTGTCTAGAAGGCAAACTGACCAAGCGTCCATTCTCTGCAAAGGGTGATAGGGCTAAGGAACAACTTGGACTTGTTCATTCAGATGTTTATGGACCTTTGAATGTACAAGCAAAGGGTGGTTTTGAGTATTTTTTCACTTTCATTGACGATTACTCTAGAAACTCATGTCTTTACCTAATGCATAGGAAATCAGAAACATTTTCAAAGTTTTAGGAATTCTTAGCTATGGCTCAGAACCAATTCGGTAAAACATTAAAGATCTTGTGATCTGATAGTGGTGGAGACTATTTGGATATGCAGTTCCAAGATCATTTAACTGAACTTGGGATTTTATCACAACTTACTACCCCAGGTACTCCACAACAAAATGGTGTAGCAGAACGCTGGAATAGAACTTTATTGGAAATAGTTAGATGCATGCTTAGTTACTCAACTCTACCAACTTCATTCTGGGGACATGCAAATGAAACCGCAAACGACATTCTCAATGTCATGCCATCAAAATCAATCCTCAAAACACCTTTAGAATGTTGGAATGCTCGTGAACCTCGTTTACGCCATTATAGAATCTGGGGGTGTCCCACTCACGTCCTGGGGAAAAAGGAGGGAAAGCTAGAACCTCAAACTAAAGTTTGCATGTTTGTTGGCTATCCTAAAGGTACTTGGGGTGGAATTTTCTATAGTCAATCAGAAAAGAAAGTGTTTACTTCTACGAATGCTACTTTTCTGGAAAATGACTATGTCCAAAACTTCAAACCAAGCAACAAAGTATTTTAAGAGGAGATGGTTGAAGAATTGACTCCAACCAATGTTCCATCGTCATCAACGTGAGTTGATGATAAAATCTCCACTCTTCATGTCCAACCGACGTAAGTCGATTTAAATGAAGAAAGTACCACTGTTCCTAAGCAAATAGTCACGAAGCCTCGTCGTAGTGGGAGGTTTCTAGGAACCTAGTTCACTATGGTTTGGATGGTGAAACCAATATGGTTTTTTGTGACACTAGTGATGATGATCTGTTGTCTTTCAAACAGGCAATGACTAGCCCTGAAAAGGAACTATGGCTCGAAGCCATGAAACAGAAAATAGAGTCATGTACTCAAATTCCGTCTAGGATCTTATGGAAGCACCTAGTGAGTTTATGGCCATTGGGTGCAAGTGGATCTACAAGAAGAAACGACGTGTTGATGGAAATATCAAAACTTATAAAGCTCGATTAGAGGCAAATGGTTATACCCAAAGAGAAAGCATGGACTATGAGGAAACTTTTAGTTCGATAGCCATCCTCAAGTCCATTCGCATCCTCCTATCCATAGCAGCCGCTCTTGACTATGAGATATGGCAAATGGACATCAAGACATTTTTTCTTAATGGAAAGCTTGACAAAGTCATTTATATGGATCAACCAGAAGGATTTAAAGTAACTGGACAAGAAGAAAAAGTTTGCAAGTTGAGTAGGTCCATCTATGGACTTAAGCAAGCTTCTTGTTCCTGGAACCTTAGGTTTGATGAAATAATCAAAACCTATGGCTTTGAACAAAATATTGATGAGCCTTATATTAACCAACTGAAGGCAAATCAAATAGTGGCATTCCTGGTTCTTTATGTAGATGATATCTTACTCATTGAAAACAATGTTAAGAAATTGTCAAATGTGAAGAATTGGTTGAACACTCAATTCAAGATGAAGGATTTGGGTGAAGCAAGTTACGTTCTAGGTATCCAGATTATTACGGATAGAAAGAACAGACTCTTAGCTCTATCTCAAGCAACTTACATTGATAAACTGCTTGAACGTTTCTCAATGAAATATTCCAAGAAAGGACATCTACCGTCTCGCCATGGAATTCATCTTTCAAAGAAGCAGTCCCCCCGGACTCCTGAAGAGGAAGATGCAATGAGAAAAGTTCCTTACACATCTGCAGTTGGAAGTCTGATGTATGCTATGTTATGTACTAGACTAGATATCAGCAATGCAGTGGGAGTAGTGAGCAGGTATCAGTCAAACCCAGGACCGGAACATTGGATAACAGTTAAGCATATCCTGAAGTATTTAAGGAGAACTAGGGATTATATGTTAGTCTACAAGGGTGGTGTTCTGAACCCTGTAGGCTATATTGATTCAGATTTTCAAACCGATGTCGATGACAGGAAGTCTACTTCTGGAATGGTGTTTACTCTTGGGGGTGGAGCTGTGATATGGAGAAGCGTAAAGTAGTTTGCGATCTCAGATTCCACCATGGAGGCTGAATACATAGCTGCGTCAGAAGCAGCTAAGGAAACAGTTTGGCTGAAGAAGTTCTATTCAGATCTTGGTGTTATTCCAGAAATGGATGAACTGCTTGTGTTGTTTTGTGACAACACAGGAGCGATAGCCAACTCAAAAGAACCTCGAAGTCACAAGAGGAGTAAGCATTTAGAAAGGAAGTATCACATTATTCGAGAATATGTGGCCAGGGGAGATGTGAAGGCTATGAAGATTGCCTCTGAAGACAATCTTGCGGATCCGTTTACAAATACACTTCCAGAAGCTACATTTGATAAGCATATCAAAGAAATGGGATTAGTAGAATTAAGGAATTAGTTTCAAATAGTGCAAGTGAGAGTTTGTTGGGGTTTTATGCCCTAATTAAAACCCAATTTCTTTGTAATCTCATTTATTATCAATAAAAGAATAGAAATCTTTTTTTTTTGACTTGGTCAATCACTTTGCTCACATGTTTTATTTTCATGATTATTTGTTTAATATAAACTTCTATTAAATCTCGAGCATATAGCTAATCGTATTTATAGTGACATAATCACAGTGGAATATAAATATGATTATATGTTCAAAATAATTTAGTCCTAAGATTAGTTAGTGCACATGATTTACATTGGCTTGCCAATCTTCAATATGACCTACTTACACATTGTAGGGTTATGTTCTTTCTAGAACATTAGCAAATTAGATAAGATCGGATGTATTTGTTACATCAGACTGGACCGATATTGACAGTAGATAGGATAGGTAAACATACCGTTATTATCTATTTTAGTCATATCATATAGTTCACAATAGGTCAATTCAATCTCAATTTAGAGTGGTTAGTATTCCAACTGATTGTATTATTTGAGTTCTTTGACTTTTTCGTTACCAACATACCCTACGGACTAGCCTATACATACATCTTGGGAACTCGGTAGTATAATTGAGTGGGAGTGTTAATCATAGATATGAACATCTATAGCTTCTGATGAAGAAGTGAAACGATGGTTTCCTTTTAGTTTTGTTCAAGGTGCTAAATGATAGAGATCTCATTTCAATAATTAATATTAGTTTACTGAAATATCATTTACAAGGAACTAAGTGTTTTAAGGATAAAATACAATGAAGGGTAAAACAATATTTTTGTAACAGCAAAAAATTGCTAATAGGGTTTAGTGCCTTGATTAGCGTGCCGGGAGGGCATAATTGGTTTATATGTATGTTAATTGGTTAAATGCATGACTATGTGGCATGCATGATTAATATGATTATGTGAGTATGTTATATGCATGTTTATGAGTATTAAATATGCATGTGGGCCCTTTATTGTTCATAAGGGCATATTTGTACTTTTGGCCCGTTGAGGGCATAAATATGATTATATGTGATAAATGGTTGAGACCACATTATTATGTGGATATATTTGCAATATATGGTTCTAGACGATCCTAGTGAGCGGATAACCGAAATAGTCACAGCGAGGTTTAATACCCGGCTCGGGGAAGCCTAGGGGTATTTTGGGAATTTAGAGAATATTTTGGGATATATTGAGTAATGAATAAGTATTTGGTAATTATTTGGACACAATGGGATTAGTTGGTAAATGCTAGGAACATTTGAGGAATTAGTGAGAATCGGGAAAATGACCAATTTACCCTTAGAAACCATTATAAGGCTGAATAAGTTTAAAGGGCAAAATGGTTTTTTTGGGTTAAGGGTGTACATAGAGTAGACTTGAGAATGTATCAAAATAAACTAGAAGTCCCAAAACTCTCAAAACATTCCTCTTCCATCTCTATAGAACTAAGGAGGAAAGTTGAAGGAGAATTCAAAGATTAAGATGGATTTGGGCTGGTTCAAGCTAAGGAAAAACCAAAGCTATGGTCAATCAAGGGTTTATGAGGAATTTAGACCATCAATTCAGGTAAGAGTTCCAATCCTAATTTATTGAATTGAGCTGAATTATTGTGGAGTTTAGAACTTGTGTAAAATTCTGGGTTTCGGTTGAATTTGAGTGTTTAATAGGAGTAAGGATTGATTATGAGCTAGATATGATATTTATACCAAAAGGATGGGAATTATAGGCTTAAATCCGGACTTGGTTGCTAGTTTGGGGTGTAAATTTAAGGTTAGGCTCGCGGAAAAAATGCTGGAAAATGTGGTCTTTTTGGGTTTGGGGGCTCGGGTCGTGGCCATGTTCTTCAGGCGCTGCGACCTGCATGCTTTTAGAGGCTGGGAGCCTCTGTTCACCAGGTGCGCCGCGACTTTTAGGGGTGCAAGTTGCTGCCCGTGTCCTCCATTAGGGAGGACTGGGCCTCTGTTTAAGGGGCGGGCCGTGGCCCTAAATGGGAATTAAGGGAAAATAAGGCTTTAGGCTCGAGGATTCAAACCTAGGCGCTCAGGATGAATTCTACTACCCGGTTTAGTATAATTCGAGGCCCCGGAGGCTAGATTTGTTTCCTAAATATTTATTTGGATTAAAAATTTGATGGTTATCCATTGACTCTGTGAGTAGGTTTATCGCTAAGGCTCAAGACTGAGGATTGTGCTTGGGACCGTCCTTTTAAATCTCTACTCGGGGTTCGAGGTAAGAAGACTGCACCCTTGTGGTTGTGAACGGGATTGAGGTTCCCAATAATTGAATACATGTACTATGTAATTGTACGGTTGTTATGTTATTTGAGAATGAACAACCTATGGGTGTCGAGGCTGATGATAAGCGTACTGATCGCAGCTCAGCTGAAGCGAGTCAGGGTTAGTTGGATAAACAGAGGGATCGGCCTAAGTGTGCCAACCCTGAGCATTTTTGTAATTGATTGTAAGATGTATTTGAGATGAAGTGTTTACCACTGTTTAATTTTATACTTGAATTCTGTCAAATAATTGAGCTGGTTGAATTAAGATTGATTGAATATTACTGTTGCTTTATGTGCTTGCTGTTTATGGTTTTCTTGCTAGGCCTTGGCTCACGGGTTCTACGTGGTGTAGGTAAAGGCAAATGGAACCTGGACCAACCATGAGTTGGAGAGTTCTAGGGCAAAGTGCACATAGTCAGCTGCTCGTCCACCACGACTGAGGGAAAGTGCAGGGACAGAGCCCTGAAACTTGTGTTTTGCCATTAGAGTGGCTTTTGGTTGTATTATCTTTTGGTGATTGTAAATTATCACTTATACCTTGTTTTGGGATCCCATGTATTAAACATCCGTTTTAATGAGAATTAATCATTTATGATTAAATGATTTTTTAAACCTAACTTGATGATTGACCTTAGGATCACATTTTTGTTCAAATGACTTGATTAGCAAGTCTTGCACTATTTCAACTACACAGTGTAACAGTCTTGGTTATCCAGGGCTTTAGAATTTTAGTCCCATCTCATTGTAGACCGTCTATAGAGGATTGAGTGACAATTATGGTTGTAACAATGGATAATTAATAACGTATTAATATTGCTTATAGAGCGTTCTATGAATTCAAGAGTGCAATTCTGAGTCTTTAGTGGAGTCACGATGAATTAATAAGTTAGTTAATTTATTTGTTAGATTTATGATAACTTATTGGAGCTTGATTTCCTAGGCCCATGGTCCCCATTGTACCTTGCATAAAATCATCTAGATAGTCTCAATTAATCGATTTAATTATCACTTAGAATTATCAAAGTTGACTAGGTCAATTTTGGATAGTTTCATAGAGTTATGTAATTTAGAGAAGAAAAGAGAAATTAGGGCAGATTTATTAATTAAGATGAATTGGTATCTAAATTAATAAATAAGTTTAAATTAAGGTTCAAATTATAAATAATTAATTTGATAAAGGATTTGAATAATTATTTAATTAATTAATCAATATAAAATAATACAGGTCTTGATTTTAAGTCCAATGGGCTTATAATTAAATGAGAAATTTCACAGGCCTAAAGCCCATGATAATTTCGACCTAGGGCTGATATTATCTATTATTTTATTTATTTTTTAATTAAATTAAATGGCCTAGTTGAGTCTATAAAAGGAATGCTTAGTGAGAGTTGAAAACAGATGACAGACACTTGTGTTTCTGAGAAGATCAGAAGATCTAGTAGGTTTTAGATTCTCTCTACAAACATAAGTCATTTTCTAAGCCTCATTATTCTTTTATCTTCTTCTCTTTGTATCTATCTCACGTGTTGAGAATTACCCACCCTAGTCTAGGTGATTCTAAGGATACTTTGGAAGGTTGTGAAGAAAATTGAAGAACGATTCAGTTTCTTGGTAATACTTTGCAACAGAAAGGATACAAGGGTTAGAGAAACTGAAGGAAGGACTCATTCATTCCGCTACGTATAATGTAAGTGTTCTTATCATTATTTTTGTTTGAATTCAATTTTAGAAATATATTCTAGGTTATTTGGTATTAATTTGTTTAATATAAGATCTACATGAAAATAAACAAGATCTTGTATAAGCTTTCCTAACATTTACAACGTCTCCCTATATTTTTAATGACTTACAATTTTAGTCATAAATAAAAACTTTCAATGTCTCCCAACATAAGACCTTAAAGACCCTTTCTAACTTTTAATGTCTTACACCTTAGGTGTAAGATTTTATGGAGCCATTAAAAGTATAATTTTTTTATAGTTATCCGACTAAGATTGAGGCGGTGAGAGATTGGCCAAGGCCAACGAATGCTTCAGAGATTAGGAGTACCCTTGGTTTGGCAGAATATTATCGGTGTTTTGTGGAAGGGTTCCCGAGGATTACCTCACCATTGACTGAGCTAACACACAAGAATTTGAAGTTTATTTGTTCTTATAGATGTGAGAACAACTTTCAGGAGTTGAAGCAACGATTGATTACTACTCCAGTGCTTAGTCTTCCTTCTAATCAGGAGAAGTTTGTGGTTTATTGTGATGCTTCGAGATGGGGTTTAGACTGATGCAGGCTTGTAAGGTGATTGCCTATTACTCAAGACAATTGAAGGAGTATGAGCAGCAGTACCCTACTCATGACTTAGAGCTGGCGGCAGTGGTATTCACACTGAAGGTATGGCGACATTATCTGTATGGGGAGAAGTACGAGATATACACTGACCAGAAGACTTTGAAGTACTTTTTCACACAGAAGGATCTAAATTTGAGGCAAAGACGTCGATTGGAGCAAGTAAGAGATTATGACTGTGAAATTCTTTATCATCCAGAGAAAGCTAATGTGGTAGCAAATGCTTTGAGTCGGAGAGGTCCATGAAGATTGTTTTTTTTAAGTACATATCACTGAAATGTTAGGATTAATGCCCTAAAAGAATGTAAAGACATTTTATTGGTTTTAAATAAAAGTAGAATTTTATTATATTTGAATGTTATAATTATTGTTTGAATTAATTATATAATAATATCAATAAAATTCCCTATTCATTCATGGGAATATGATCTAGTATTAGTACGAGTGAATTAAGATAATATATAATGAATAAAATAGTTTGTAACATATTAAAGTAAGAAAACTTTAATGAATGGTTACTAGTACGGTTTGCTAAGCATATGAGATGCAAGTAATCTAGATTCAAATTACTGATGTGGATAGACATCTTAGTAAATGGTTGTATATAATAGAGGTTATATATGAAATGACCGATGAGAATTAATTATCTTTATAAACTTGCAATTTGAATTAAAGATTTAATTCTTCTCATAATAGTTGATCATTTTTAGCTCAGTCTAAATCCTGAGTATTCATGAACTCCTGTTTATGTTTATTGGATCTTTAGATTCACTCGTTAAGGTCTCTTAGAATAATGAGGCTAATGACTTTTGGCTGGGAACATGAATTACAATATTGGAATCCATGCTTTCCTAACGGATCGAATATTGGTTCCCTTAAGGGTTTATTCTGGAACTGGATGGTTATTGAGCTCAAATTTATAATTAGATTATGGATTAATTATTCGCTAGTAAATTAATGGTACTTAAGGATCAAGAAGTAATTAGAAGGGTAAAAAGGTAAATTTGACCAACTTTAATTAATGAACCATTAATGGAGGACAAAACAACATATATTGATTATATCAATGGACTACTAGATAAAACTCTATAAATATAATTCTATAAATACTTAGAGTGCAATTTTATATTTATAGTGGACTAATCATGGAATTAATAAATAAGATTATTAGATTAAGGATTTTAATTAATAATCTGGTTTATTGGAGCTTCGTATTATAGGTCCATGGTCCCCATATCACCTCTGTCCTACACTGTCAAGGGTAATGATGTCAAAAAAAAAATTGTTAAGAGAAAGGACTAAATTGCAAATGAATTAATTTTCCAGGGTAAGGAAATAACTATTTGATAATTATGGGTAATTGATTAATTGTGAATTAATTAATTATTTAACTATATAGTTTTTATTTTGAAAAACTATAGGTTAAAATTAATATTAATCTTGTTTGGATTAATATAAAGAGTGAAAATAATAAATATCTTATTTATAATATGATATATATTTATTTAATTAAAAAAATGATATTTTAAGATAAAGTTAATTTTGAATTAACTGATATTTATGTTGGAATAAATATCTTGTCTTAAAAGTTTATTAAATAAACAAATGAGAAAATTAGGGCAACCCTAATAGGGCTGGGCAACACACACTGTACAATATAGTGTGTCGTGTCTAACATCAGGGATTTTATCCATGGGATTTGAATTTTGAATTTCAAATAAATTTGTTTAATCAGTTATTTAATTATTCTTTTTAAATATGATTTAAATAGATAATTAAATGAAAATATCTAATAAGTTTTAATTTGAATTAAATAAATACTATTTAATTAGATTAAATATCTTTACAAATCTGATATACGTGATATATTCAGAAATTGATGGATAATCAGACTCTCTCTCTAAAGCGATAGTTTTCTCTAAACGTGAAAACTATTCTAAACGTTCTCTTTGTCAAAACTCTCTAGATCTCATGTGCTGAGTACATCTAGGGAGTAGCATAAATCAACCTTTTGAATCCTACGTGCCACAAACGTCCTTGTGTGTTTGAGGATTGGTCTGGAAGATTAGGGTGTGAGATCTCAGAACACTAGTTAGGAAGATCGTTGATTTATACAAAAAGACTCAAGGACACTTGATAGGCTACAAGAGGTAATCCCTGATCTATTTGTATGTGGTTTAATAATTATATATATATGTATATGATCCTGACTGATATTAATATTTATTAAAAAGGGCCCTTATATTCTGCTGCGAACATTTGATTTGATCATTTAATACCAACAATTAGTACTAGAGTAGTCTATACATATATATATTAAATACTGTGTGGGTACTTGCATTTGTTATATGTGTGTTGATATATATATATATTGAATGAATGGATATGTTTTTTGAATGTATGGTTGAATAAAGGATCGTTAATTATATGATGCTCTTGGGATTGGAATTTTAATTGTTTTTCCTTGATCTTGTGTAAGCCATAAGGGCATAGGATTTTTGTAATTTTATTTCTTGAAATTTAAATTGAAAACTTTTGTACACAAGAGGAAATTGGAAGGACACGAGCCACCAGCCATGGCAGTAGCCCGAGCCCTCTTGGCCACCTGTGCACAGCCACGCCTGGCCCTGTGCCAGCCTGCACACGCTCGTGTGCACCCGAGCCGAGCCCCCGTGCCTGCCTGAGCGCACCCCTACACACTCCTGCCTGCCTGTGCGCGCCCCTCCGCACCCTAGCGGAGCCCCCGTGCCTTCCTGCACGTGCGCCTGCGCACCCCTGCCTAGCCCTTGTGCACACCCTTGTGTGTCGCGCCTGATGCGCCTAAATGCCCAGCCGCCCATCCCGAGCTTGGCATGTTTTTCCGCCGGCCCTAGGGCACCATTTTGGTGCCCGAAACCCTAATTCCTAAGTTGTTATAAAATATCTTTTATTTAATTATTTGAATTTAAAATTTGATTTATATTATTTTATTAGAAAATAAAATATCTTTTAGTTCGTTAAGAAATTTTAATGTCTTAAGTTTAAATAATTATTTGAATTTGATTCTTTAATTATTTAAATTCAACTAAATTAAAAAGATGAAAAAAATGGTTCTTTAATTAAAAATTAGTTTTAATAAAATAAATTAATTAGAAAATTTGTTTCTAATTAATAAGTTGGGCAAAACAAAGTTCCTAAAGATTAGCAAGAAAGCCTAAAGGATAGGAGGAGCATTCTTGGAGAGTCTTGAAAGCTACGTAGGCTTAGATTGCTATTTTATTTCTAATTTTTTCAGAGGGTTGTAAATTTTAGATATACCCATTAGTACTCGGCTCATCATTTATTGTTTATTTATTGTATTTATTTAAATAAATGTTCATTGATGTTTGATTGATAACATGATCATGCATTAGTCAATTACATGCCATTCATGAAACCCCACACGGTTACTCATTAATCATGCATATTTTAGAAACATGATTATCTAGGGTTGTCCTATTTGTTTATATGAATTGTTTTTGGTGAAATCAATTGAATGTAAACTACTAAGTATTAAATTATTTAAAACTTGGGAACTCACACCATAATAAAGACAATAGTTTGTTATAGGCCTTTAAGATAATCAACTTTATGTAAAATGTGTTTTAGTAAAGTTAGATGAATGTAATGGGCAATTATTTCGATCACATTGATTATAGAACAAACTCTTTCATAATTATGTTTTTTTTTTGTAATTAATTACATTCATAGGGTTATTAATAAACTAGTATTTAATTTAGACTTAATTGATTAGTTTAATAAAACAAATTTAATTTAAAATAGTAAGTGGAAAAGGTGAACATCTCAATGTGACATATGGTGTCCATTATTAGTACAACACCGTGAGATATGAATAGGGCCTCAAGGAGGCTTTGTTTTCGTCCTCCCAAGGAAGGTTTCTAGACATATCAATATCAAGGTTGGCTTCTTACGAAGATAGGAGGAAGTGATGTATTTTAGGCTTGACCGACCCTAAGGCATCACTCTCTAAGTTAAGTCATGAAATCAGAAATAATGGGTTACACTTACAAAGATGTAATTTAGCTTTTGCGGTGGATAATTACATCTTGCCAAAACTAGCAGTACTTTATATTTAAAAGGGAAAATAAAGAGTTATTTTAAGTTTTAAATTATAAAGATAAGATTCTCTTTGTTGACCCAGATTTTGGTCAACTGACACGGAGTCAGAATATGCTTGATATGAATGAATGTATAGAGAATAACGTAATGACAAAAATAAACAGACATAGTATTTTATAGTGGTTCGGCCCCAGGATCTGGTAATGACCTACGTCCACTTAGACTGATATTGATATAAGAATCAGAAGAGTGATCAAAGAACAAGGGTTCAATGAGTTTCACTAACCTTTGAAGAACAATACAATATTACTAGGAGAATTACTATAGTCTCAAATGATTCAAAAGCCAAAAAGTCCCTCCCTTGAGCTATCTTTTGCTATTTATAGGCTCAAGGGGGATTACAAAAGATTGTTACAGATATTCTTTCCTGAATAATCGGATACTCAGGAGATTGTGTGAGATAAATTCGGGATTTACAAAGATCTTCACAATAATGTTGCTTCGTATGCGGAACCTCCGACCAGACTGGTCGCAGGTAAGACTGGGCTGCTTACTGCCTCTAATACGTCTTCTGGTCGATACTCTAGCAGAACTCTTCCAGGTGTCAGCCACGTGTCCAGGGATCATTTGCCACGTCATCAATGCCAATTTTTTGGATAACATTTGCCCCCAAGTTTATTTATTACGAGCAATAAATAAACTTTTGAGCGAACGACCCTTCGGTAACCCCGCCTGACGTGTCAGAACCCTTCGTGCGCTCTTGGGAAAAGTAACCTACTCTTGTCTTATCATGACTTTTTGGTTCCCCAGCAATAATTTCGATGGCCATTCCGCTTCCCCATACTTCGAAAAAGGGAAACTGATGATTACACCTTTTTAATGCCACAGACAAACTTATATAATACCTTCGAAATCTTTCTTTTCTTTTTTACGCACGCTATTGTCTTCACAAGAAACCCTAAAAAACTAGAGTTTTAAACTTCTCCGTAGACCGTTCTTCTGCACTTTCAAGACTCAGTCTGAGAGTTCCTTGACCTCCGAAGACACTTTTCCCATCTCCACGATCACTTTCTTGGTAAGTTCTCGAATCTTTATGCTTTGAGTTTTCATGATGCATGCTGCTGTATGACAATTGTTTGAGTTTATCTGTTTTCTGGTTTGAGACGCTTGTGAACAGAATGTTTTGTAGGCAGAAAAAGGGTTACAAGTTAGTTTAATAGTCAGGATCATTCTTTTTAGGACGTATAATCAAAGTAAAAGTTCGATCTTTAGGCGAGTTGGAAAATAGGTTTTTCCCGCCCTAAGGGGAGTTGAAAAAGCTTTTTTGAAAAACTTTTTATTTTCACCCTTTGATCCGTTTTTCAAACTATTCGTGTAGAAAAATTTAGCTTTTTGTTAGAATGCTGTTGTATAAAAGCTTAACTTTTATACTCGACCGGCGTTATTCTAAAAAGCCTTTAAAAAGTTCTCTATCCTCACCTCCCCATTCTTATGTTTGCAGACTTTAATGCCAGATTTGTGGGGAGTTGAACGGCCCATCGACGACGACCTTCTCGCCCAGCTGCTCGAGGGAGAAGAACAACCGGCAGACCGCGTTCATGAGATTCCTTTCTCGCGATCCTTTTCCAGACCCCATCCTTCTCCTCCAATGGCCCGCTCCAAGTCTTTAGGCAAGAAAAGACCTGAGTCCGAAAACAGCCCAAATTCTCCTGCCCAGCCTGATTCGCAGGCTAGGGCTCCCTCGATCAGTGGTCGAGAAAATCTTGTTCCTGACCCTAATATCCAAACTAGGGCTCGCCCTCGCCATCTAATTCTGCCTGATGTCGAGTGGTATACTTCGCCACCCAGCTCAGTGACCCTTCGGATGGTTGCTAACTGCTACAGGAAATACCCTCTTACAGGGGTTTCCATTACAATTCCTACCGCAGACCAAAGGGCTAACCTCCCCGGAGGTATATTCAGCGCATGGTCTCGGTATCACTTTGAGGCGGGGGCTTACCTCCCTCTTCATCCTTTTTATGAGGGGGTGGCCAATTATTTCCGTGTCGCCCCCTTCCAAATTACTCCAAACGGATATAGAATGCTCGCCGCACTCTATATCCTGTATAAACTCAAGAAATGGCCTAAACCAACACCTCATGAGGTCAACTATCTTTTTGACCTTAAATCCAACCCGCAACAGCACGGGACGGGTTTCTTCCATCTCTGTCATCAGGAGTCAAACCGAACGTTCCTGAGTGATACCACACATATTTCCAATGCGGGGCAGTACAATAAGGAGTACTTCCTTACACCGGACATAACCAGCAACAACCTGGCCTTCGCTCGAGGAGGTAAGTGCCGTTTTTGACTGGTCGATACTTTTAATCAAGGTGTCTCCTTTCACTTTTCTCAAACTGTAATCTGTCTTTCAGGCCCTTGGTTACGTCCGACCCCAACACCAGACATGGTGTTGAGGTCCAACACTTTGGCCAGGATGACCGACGCAGCAAAAAGCGTTAAGACCCTGGTTACTGAAGAAAACTTGAGGCTGTCTGGCCTCCTGGCTCCTCGCCATGAAACTAGAGGGTCCGTGGTAGACGATGCCACTGCCGAGGGGGTTCCCGAGCAGCAACCTCCTGCATCCCCTCCTAGAAGGAGGCCAATGGGGGTTACAATCAGGGAGCCCTCGGGCAATCCTTCCGCAGAAAGGCCCTCTGCTCCCTAAGGCAAGGGGAAACAAAAGGCCAAAGAGCCCATTGTGGACTTGGGAGAATCCTCTGATGATAACGGTAAAGTTATTTCACTTTTAAATAGTTTGCCAATTCCCTGTCACTTGTTTGACGAGGAAGGTAACTTTACATATGCTCCAAATCTAGGGCCAGACTTCTTCATGCCAGATAGTGAGTATATGACTAATAGAGTCAATAGTGTAGCGACCAGTAGTTGTAGCTCGGGTATTCACTTTGTGACCTCTTTTCTGTTGTACAAAGAATTTTTATCTGCCTCTTATCTTATCATTTTCCTGTGTTTATTTGTGTGCGGATATGGCCACTCCCAACATTTTCGACATGTACCAGGCCGAGGAGGAAGAGGAAGTTCCCTAACTCCAGCGGAGGTCTAAGAGGAGAACTGGTGAATCCAGCCGAGGTCCTCCAGCCAAGAAGGGTAGAACAGAAGACCCTCCCAAGGACGCGCCAATTGGGCAAACTTCTACCCATCCTCCAGCTCCTACTGAGAGGCAGACCCCTCCTGCCTCGCCAAATCCTCCGGCTGCGCCCGCCAGAGAGCAAATTACTTGGGAAGAAGCTCTCGGGGCCAAACTCTTGAGCCGCACTCTATGATCAGCCAAGGAGCGCCTTGTACACATCGATAAGAACGACCGTGTCAAGGGTGCAATGATTGAGGCTGAAAACATGGGGGTCGACCAGATTTTGAACAGGACCCTGAACGAAATCTCCAGCGTAAGTACTTCTTCATTTCTTAAGCCTCAGTCTCTTTCTCTTCACGACAGGTTCTAACTTTTTCCTTTATTCACAAGCCTTGCTGTCTGCTACCACTACTCGCTCTCGTGCCTAGGCCTCTATCGATCAGGCTCGGGCAAAGGCCATTGAGAGGTACCAGGTGAAGGCAGCCGAAGAGCTTTCGGCTGCAGAGGCCAGGCATACAAAGGAGTTAGAGGCGATGGTCCAACAAAGGGATACTGCGGTGACAAAGTTGTCAGAGGCTGAAGCTGCAAAGGCAGCTGCGATAAAGTTGAGGTAGGATTATCGAGATTCCAGCCTAACCCACCTTCGCGAAATCAAAAGGTTGGAAGGGCTGCATAAGTCCAAGGACGAGGCTATTGCCACTCTTGAAGGCAAAGTAAAGCAGCTGGAGCTTGACAACTCAAAAAATATGGAAAGGTATAAGAGGACGACGCTCTGATGTTTCTACAACTTCTGGAAACATAATCAGGGTGCCGACTTCAGCTATCTTTCAGAGGATGTCAGGATCGCCGAGCTGGCTCGCTGCGCTGCCCAACTGGCTGAAGAGGAGGCAAGGGCGAGGATCCCCGCCTCTCCAAGAATTGTTGGTGTAGAAGAAGAAGAAGTCGTTGAGGACGCGACCCACCAGGATGCTGCTCAGGACCCTCCAGCCTCAAATGTCTCTTGAACTTTGAATTATTATTTTTTTCTTTTTGACTGCACGACCCACGGATCGTGATGTAAAGACAATAATTTTTTTGAATTTGCTGCACGGGCAGCAAACCTTTCCTTTTATCTGAACATTTACATCCAAGCAATGATGCTTGCGGTGTAAAAGATTATATCTTGATGCTATAATATTTTTATTTATTATAACATTTGTCCGTATGACCGAACTTAGCATAGTACTTTGGCTTGACTTAACAAAATATATATTTGAAAAATACTCTAAGTACTGTAGCATGCTTTCACTCATTTTGTTCATGTGTTTACATACCTTGTGGGCATGCTTTGCTATCGATGTGCCTTATATGCCCCCCAAGTGATCGAGGAGCTTTAGGTCCTTGGTCACTTGCCTTAACCATGGCCTGTTTGAACATCCTACTCGGGTGGAAACGCAGTATATGTAATACAGCAAAACAACACACGTAATGAACAAATACTTGTAAAAATAAATTTACAAAGGTTGGCAAGAATGACTGGCTGAGCACAGTCCCTTATAATCTCGTATTAAAAATGGACTAAACATGTCTTTACGAGTGATTCTATAATAGAACCTTACATATACGAGTAGTTAGCCATACAATCATGGCTAACCCTCTTTGCAAAACTTGTAAAAATTAAAATTTAATACAAGCCAGTCCTTTAAAAAGGATTGTTCACTGATAATACTTGCGCAGGTGTTCTCCATTCCAATAACGTGGAACGAGATTTCCGTTTAGGCGTGCAAGTTTGTAGGTGCCTGGATGAAGGACTTCTTCAATCTGGTAAGGTCCTTCCCAATTAGGTCCGAGCACTCTAGCAGTAGGGTCGCGGGTATTTAAGAAAACTCATCGTAGCACCAAGTCACCGACGTTGAATTTTCTTTCCTTAACTTTGGAGTTAAAGTACCGGGCGACTTTTTGCTGGTATGCAGCAACTCAGAGTTGGGCTTTCTCTCGTATCTCATCAATTGAGTCTAGGGACTCCATCATCAGCTGGCTGTTTTGGTCCTGGTCGTAAGTCAGACGTCGATGCGAGGGGGGATCTAACTCGACAGGTAACATAGCCTCATATCCATAGGCTAAGGAAAATGGGGTATGTCCTGTCGCTGTTCAGTGGGACATTCTATATGACCAGAGGACTTCAGGCAGCTGCTCTGGCCATGCTCCTTAAACATATGGTTGACTAGCCGTTGGTAAGTCGCACCTGCGTTTTTCAGTCCGAAGGGCATTACTTTGTAACAGTATAAGCCCGTATCGGTCCGAAAGCTGGTGTGATCCTCGTCAGGGGGATGCATGCTAATCTGGTTGTAGCCTGAATATGCATCCATGAATGAGAGGATCTCGTGCCCTGAAGTTGCATCGACCAGCTGGTCGATCCTTGGGAGTCGGAAGCAATCTTTTGGGCAGGCTTTATTGAGGTTTGTAAAATCCACACAGGTCTGCCACTTGCCGTTAGGCTTAGGAACCAGCATTGGATTGGAGACTCACGATGGATAAAATGCCACCCTGATGAACCCATTGTCCTTTAGTCTTTCGACTTCTTCTTTTAAGGCTCTTGATCTGTCTTTATTGAGCAGCCTTCTCTTTTGTTGCACGGGTGGAAATGTCTTGTCTATATTCAGGACATGGCTGATTACTGCAGGATCTATCCCAGCCATGTCTTTGTGCGACCAGGCGAAAACCTCCTGGTTCTTTCGCAGGAATTCCACCAGTGCGTGCTTCGTGGTAGGCTCTAAGTTTTTCCCAACCTTTACGACTCTGGTCGGGTCTTCTTTGTCGAGTTGGACCTCCTCCAGGTCCTCGACGGGTCCAACATTTTCTTCAAAATCCCCAAAGCGAGGATCTAAATCTCTATCCTCACTTTAGGCAACACCCTATTTGGTGACTTCATCACCGGATTGGGCTTGTGTATCAACCGCCATCTGCAACCTATCAGAGGGAGTGCCCTTCTTTGCCTTTGTGATTGAGGCGTTGTAGCATTCTCTGGCTTCCCTCTGGTTCCCCAACATGCATCCTACCACTGCGTCCATTGGGAACTTCATGGCCAAGTGCCACATAGAAATGACGGCCCGTAGATCAACCAGTATTGGCCTTCCAATGACGGCATTGTACGCCGAAGGACAATCGACCACTACAAAAGTGGCGAGTAATTTCCTTGTAGCAGGTGCTGTACCTATCATCACCGGGAGTTTGATTAATCCTGTGGGGGCGAGTCCTTCCCCAGAGAAGCCATATATCGTTTGGTTGCAGGGCTCCAAGTCCTTAACGGATAGTTTCATGCATTCCAGAGAAGACTTATACAGGATATTCACTGAACTTCCTGTATCGACTAGCACTCTCTTCACCATCATGTTAGCCATCTGGATATCCATGACCAGCGGATCGGAATGTGGGAAACGGACATGCTGGGCATCGCCATCAGAGAAGGTTATTTCACCTTCCTCTGACCGAGCCTTCTTAGGTGCGCGGTCCTCCACATTCATCATCTCAATGTCCTGGTCGTGGTGCAGGGTTCGAGCGTATCGTTCCCTAGCCTTTCCGCTATTTCTCGCGAGGTGCGGGCCTCCACAAATGGTTAATAACGTGCCAGTCACGGGGGCAGGCTGCAAGGGTGGCGAGCGTTGGCGCGTGGGCGCCTGCTCGTTGCTACCCAGAGCTTCTCGTTGGGAATTTCCCGAGGCCCGTACGTATCTTCTCAAGTGTCCTTGTCTAATAAGGAACTCGATTTCGTCTTTCAACTGGTTGCATTCATTGGTGTCGTGTCCGTAGTCGTTGTGATAACGATAGAACTTGGTTGTATCTCTCTTTGAAATATCCTTCCGAATGGGACCGGGTTTCTTGTAAGGCACACTGGAACTTGTGGCCTGATAAACCTCTCCCCGAGACTCAACGAGGGCAGTGTAGTTAGTGAACCGAGGTTCATAACGATTACCCTTGGCTCATTTATTGTCGGAGGTGGAAGGCTCATTGTGAGGCCGTTTTCCACCATTCTTACCACTGCCGTTACCGTTCCCGTTGCCTTTGCTGTTGCCATTAGGTTTGGACCCATTGGCAGCTTTGGCGGGTTCAGCAGCCTTCTTATCCTTGCCTGAGGGCTTTCCATCGTCGGCAATGGCTTCTTCGAGCTTGATGTAACGATCAGCTCGGTCCAAGAATTCCTGGGTGGTTCTGACCCCATCTTTACAAAGGCTCTTCCAGAGGGGCGAACGGCGCTTAACTCCTGCGGTTATGGCCATCATTTTGCCTTCGTCCCCGACCGTTTTTGCTCCAGCTGCTGCTCGCATAAAATGCTGGATGTAATCCTTCAGCGATTCCCCATCCTGCTGGCGGATTTCAACCAACTGGTTTGCTTCGGTCGGATGCATTCGACCTGCATAGAACTGTCCGTAGAATTCCCTTACGAACATCTCCCAGGAAACTATGCTCGCGGGTGGAAACTTAAAAAACCACTCTTGCGCGGCTTCAGAAAGTGTTGCAGGGAAGATCCTGCACCGAGCGTCTTCGGACACTTTCTGAATGTCCATTTGAATCTCAAACTTATTGACATGAGACACTGGGTCTCCATACCCGTCAAAGTTTGGAAGTGTAGGCATTTTAAATTTGCTTGGAGTCTTGGCATTAGCAATCCTTTGTACGAAAGGAGTGCCTTTCCTCCTGTCGTGGTCGATATAAGATGTCCTTCCCCCGACCAGCTGTTGCACTGCCTGGTTGAGGGCGTCTATCTGGGCCTGCACAGCGGTAGGAATCGCTGTGGCCTCTGTTGCTGGGGGGACGTTCTCACCATGCCGCCCACGGCGATCGTTGAGTATGTCTCTCAAATCCTCCTCTCTTCTCCGCTGCTCGCTACCCCCGATCCGGTTGAAGACATTATTCTGCCTGGGCTGCCCCCCAGCGTCCCGTCTATTGGGCTGGTCATCTTGAGGTACCTGGCTCCTGCCTTTACCTCTTTCTTCATTTCTCCTACCAGCATTTCCCTTGTCTGAGTCGGCCTCATTATACCCATGCCCGTCTCTGAACCCCGACTGGCTATGGTGGGATCGACTGTTCCCTCTATTTCCGTCCCTAGTCGAAACGTCCCGAGCGTTAGAGGGCGGCCTGCGCTGGTCGTGGTGTCCCCGTGCATTATCATGCCGTGGGGGACCCCGGACCGCAGAGTCTAACTCTGAGTCCCTCCTGTTACCAGGAGGGTATTGACCTCTGTTCGGTACGTTTTCCCCATCATCCCTACGGCGTTTAGGGCTATGAGGCTGATGCTCGGCCCTATTCTGCCTTTGTTGCGGGGGATTACCCCGATCATCTTGGGATGGCGGCTGTGCCTCAGGGTCCAGTGGGACATCGTCATGGGGCACTTGAGGCTGCTCGGGCCTCTGCAGACTTGAGGGCTGGATTGGTGGGCTAGGATTGGGACCCCTCTGTGGTGGTCCATTTGCAGGTTGGTCAGGCTGCGAGGCAGGTGCGGCCTTATTTCTAGCCAGTAGCAAGGCTGCCTCGAGGGCTGCCATAGCTTCGCTCTGGCCGCGGTCCACCTCCGCCTGTCTTTCGCTTAACTCTGCATGCTGCCGCTCAATCTCCTGCTGCTGCCGCGCCATAACTTCAGCGGCAGTTTCCTGACTGGCTCTCAGATTAGCCAGTTCTTCCTGCAACGCGCCCAGGGTACTCTTCAACGTTGCATCATCCATTTCCTCCTCCTCAAAGTCCAGATGTGGCTCATCCTCCGCCACGCTTGCAGGAGGAGGAGGAGGTGGCGGGTTTGACGGTGCAGCGGCGGCCGCCTGTCCAGCTTTCTTTCCAGTTTTCGCCATTAGTTTTCTCAGCAACGATAAATCAAGCTCTCAATGAAAGCACCAGAATGTTGACCCAGATTTTGGTCAACTGACACGGAGTCATAATATGCTTGATATGAATGAATGTATAGAGAATAACATAATGACAAAAATAAACAGACACAGTATTTTATAGTGGTTCGGCCCCAGGATCTGGTAATGACCTACGTCCACTTAGACTGATATTGATATAAGAATCAGAAGAGTGATCAAAGCACAAGGGTTCAATGAGTTTCACTAACCTCTGAAGAACAATACAATATTACTAGGAGAATTACTATAGTCTCAAATGATTCAAAAGCCAAAAAGTCCCTCCCTTGAGCTATCTTTTGCTATTTATAGGCTCAAGGGGGATTACAAAAGATTGTTACAGATATTCTTTCCTGAATAATCGGATACTCAAGAGATTGTGTGAGATAAATTCGAGATTTACAAAGATCTTCACAATAATGTTGCTTCGTATGCGGAACCTGCGACCAAACTGGTTGCAGGTAAGACTGGGCTGCTTACTGCCTCTAATACGTCTTCTGGTCGATACTCTAGCAGAACTCTTCCAGGTGTCAGCCACGTATCCAGGGATCATTTGCCACATCATCAATGCCAATTTTTTGGATAACACTCTTATAAGCTATCTGAATTTAACTTGACCGACCCTAAGGCGACACTTTTTTTGTTGGGTAGTTTTATTGTGGAAAATTAAAAATTAATTTATGTATTTTAATTGTTGCATTCATGCTTCATGTTTACTTTCCAAAACATTGATATTTTTTCAAATGATAATATTATTGTGTTTTATTTTAATTCATAAAATGTTTCCACCCAATTATTTTCCTATAATGTGCTCGGTAATGCATAAAAAGATTGATGATCATATAAAGATAGTAAAAATGACTGAAGATGGATGGGCGAATTAAACTTTGTTCGTTTTTCTGGCAAAAAAATCTTCAACATATCTATAATGATAAGAGGCCTCCTCTTGTACCATCATGGGATGCAAGCAAATAGGAACATGAGAAATATGTTGATTAGATGAGATCAAATCACATGGCGAGATTTTACTGTCTTAGTAACATGGAAGAGAAGCTAAGGAAAAAGTTCGAACACATTGAATATGCTCGTGATTTGTGGGATGCTGCCTTTGAGGATTTACAGACAAGACAACAATCACAAAAAAAGAAGATATGATTTACCTTTACCTTAGGCTTAATAGTGGATTATGATACATAAAGTTCTAAATCTTTGATTTAGAAACCACTAACCATGTTTTTTGTTATTTGTTCTTCTTTACAGACACTTGAGTGATTAAGAGGAACTTTCAGATGGAGACAAAAAGTTGAAGAGGAAAAGAGAAAAAGTGTCTAGTTCAAGAAAATGTTAAAGAAAGTCCATTTATTTAAAATTCGTTAGTTTCATTAAAAGAAAACTTTATTGTTGTCTGATGAATATTTAGTTCATTTTTAGTTAATTTGGAATTTTATTGCATGTAATAATTTTAGAATATTTTATTTATAATTTGATTATTCTTAAATTTTTCTTTAGACATGCAATTGAATATTTTGACTTTATCACCTTCATTAAAATGAACGAACGCTCAATAATTCAGAATTATTTGAAGTAGCAAAACCGCAAGGTAACAAAAGACAATAAGTTTCAAATGAGGATGAAACATATCTTTGGCATCATAGACTTGGTCATGTAGGTATAAATAGGATAAATCAGTTAACAAAAGATGGACTTTTGAGAGAACTAAGAGTCGGAACTCTTCTGGTTTGTGAATCTCGTCTAGAAGTGACCAAACGCCCTTTCTCTACGAAAGGAAATAGAGCCAAAAAAAAAAAACCTTTGCAGCTTTTACATAGCGATGTCTTTGATCCAATCAATGTACAAGTAAGAGGTGGGTATGAGAATATCGTCACTTTTATTGACGATTACTCAAGATATGGTCATAATTACCTTATGCTTATGAAATCTGAAACCTTTGGTAAGTTTCAACAATTCAAAGCTGAGCCTGAGACGCAGCTAGGTAAGCATCTAAAGACACTTCGATCTGATAGAGGTGGAGAATATTTGGATTTTGAATTCAAAGATTTCTTGCTGGAGCATGGTATTTGTAATGCCCCGAATTCTCCGATGTGGTTTAGTGGCTGGATTAGTAGGCCGGGAGGGCCATAACTGCTTAATTAAGCCATTAAATAAATATATGCATGTTTATGTGAATTATATTATAATATGATGTTATATGCATGCAAGTGGGTCCACGTTTGAATAATATGATGTTTTGATAATTTGGCCCGTTGAGGGTAAATTTGTGTATTTGGGTGCATAATGTGATTTGTGAATGAGATTCCATTATTATGGAGATATATTCGAGCTATGCGGCATGAGACGGTCCTATATAATGGATTAGCGGTTTTGTCATAACGGGGTCAATTATCGGGTAGTAAGAATGTTTATTTGATGATAGATTGGGAGTTATTGAGATCAGAGTGAAATTCTGAGGTTTTGACTATAATGTCCTCGGGGGTGTTTTCGGGACCCCGAGCACTAGGTTTTATTTGAGGTTACTTCAGCTTGAAGTAGCTTGTCAGATAGAACGCACGTTAGAAAAACCTCTCGTTCTTCCCCGTTAGCTCATTTTCACCGTTCGAAGCGTTTTCGAAGATATCTTGAGTTCTAGGAGTCGGAATCAAGCGAGGATCGAGGCATAGCGATCCTAGGAAATATTAGAAGCTTCTTGACCAAAGGATTTGACGAGAAACAACCCAATCGAAGGTAATCTAAGTTTAAAGTTTTGAGCTTTTAGAGTTTCTATGCTTAGAATTGGCTTTTGTGAGTTATTCAGTTTTTGGCTTGATTGAGCCTTGAGTTTTGATGGTTTTGGAGCATGGGGAAGCTTGAGAACTTTGATTTTATAATTTGGTAATGTTTAGGCATGATTTTGGAGGTTTTGGGATGTTGAAAACCGAGTTTGGGTGTGTTCTGGGTTGGGCACCGCGACCCTGTTCTTAGAAAGCCGCGGCCCTAGCTTGAAGAAGCAGGTGGGGAATTTTGTGCCTGCTAGGCGCCGCGGCCCTTGTTTCTGTTGTGGCTGGGGGCCGCGGCACAAGGTGCCAGGGCCGCGACTCTTGAGCAGGGTTGAGCCCGTTTGTGTGTTTTGACCCCGAGAACATGGTTTTAGGCCTCAGGATTGTTCCTACTACTTGGATTAGTTTGGATTGATGTCCCGGGGGCTAGATTTATGTTTTGGAACCCTTGATTATCATTTTATTGATGGTGTCCCATATTTGGTTGTGATTAGGTAACCGCTATAGGACTAAAATCTAGATCGTTCTCAAGGGCTGTTCTTCTATTCATTCTAGCTCGAATCAGAGGTAAGAAAACTGACCCCATATGTGACATGCATGGTTGTTCATGATGCGTGTTGATTGTGTAAATGTGGACATGGATTGATTAGTGAATGCTTAGCAAATCTTGCTCACTTGTGCATGGTACTGACTAATTAGTCAGATTTTACAAAGGTGACAGTATCAACTGTGAAGCTGTGACTCATTAGTCAGGTTCGGCAGTGGTATTAGGCACTGGTCACATAGTGCTGACTCATAAGTCAGGACGGCCTTAGCGTGTTCAATGCAAGCCAATAAAGATTAGATCTAATCGATATCTGCATTGGATGACTCAAAGAGTTAGTGGTGTCCAGGAGATGCTAGTAGTGTTATTGATAGACTGTGTAGACCTTGTGATTTTTATGCTATGGGGTTTGGTACTTTTTTACCCACTAGAGAGTTAGTGGTATCCAGGAGATTGGTCAGATCTTTGCCAGTGACAGTAGAGGGCAGAGAGTTATCAGTGGATTTAATAGAGTTGGTTATGACTGACTTCGATATGATACTAGGTATGGATTGGTTGGCAAAGTATGGGGCAACCATTGATTGCAGAAGGAAGATGGTCACCTTTGAGCCTGAAGGTGAGGATCCTTTTATGTTTGTTGGTGCTGTGCATGGACCTCGCATTCCTATGATTTCTGCATTGAGGGCTAGGGATTTGTTGCAAAGAGGTTGCATTGGACTCTTAGCCAGTGTGGTTGATACCACTCAGGTCATGTCAGTGAGACCAGAGGATACTAGACTTGTATGTGAGTTCCTGGATGTGTTTCCAGAAGATTTGCCAGGGTTGCCACCACATAGAGAAATTGAGTTCGTTATAGAACTGGCACCAGGGGCGGAGCCAGTATCTAGAGCGCCTTACAGAATGGCCCCAGCTGAGTTGAAAGAATTAAAAGTACAGTTGCAAGAGCTGTTAGATTTGGGTTTTATCAGACCTAGTTTCTCACCTTTGGATGCGCCAGCTCTGTTTGTAAAAAATTAAAGATGGTTCTCTGAGAATGTGTATTGATTACAGAGAACTGAATAAGCTGACAATTAAGAATAAATATCCTTTGCCAAGGATAGATGATCTGTTCGATCAGTTGCAGGGTAAAAAGGTATTCTCAAAGATTGACCTTCATTCTAGTTATCATCAGTTGAGGGACAAGGAAGGAGACATACCGAAGACTGCTTTTCGTACCAGGTATGGGCATTATGAGTTCTTAGTCATGTCTTTTGGATTAATTAATGCCCCTGCTGCTTTTATGGATCTGATGAACAGAGTGTTCAAGGATTATCTGGACCAGTTTGTGATCGTCTTCATTGATGATATTCTGGTATATTCTCAGTCAGAGTCAGAGCATGAGCAACATCTGAGGTTGGTTCTACAGAGACTGAGGGAACACAGACTGTTTGCAAAGTTCAAGAAATGTGAGTTCTGGTTATCTTAGGTATCCTTTCTTGGGCACATTGTTAGTAAGGAGGGGATTAAAGTAGATCCAGCGAAGATTGAAGCGATCAGAGATTGGCCAAGGCCAAAGAATGCTTCTGAGGTTAGAAGTTTCCTTGGATTGGCAGGTTATTATAGGCGTTTCGTGGAAGGGTTCTCAAAGATTGCCACTTCATTGACTGAACTGACACGCAAGAGCCAGAAATTTTTGTGGTCAGATAAGTGTGAGAACAGCTTCCAGGAACTGAAGCAGAGGTTGATTATAGCTCTGATTCTGAGTCTTCTGACAGACCAGGAGAAGTTTGTGATTTACTGTGATGCTTCTCATCAGGGTTTGGGCTGTGTTTTGATGAAGTCAGAGAAGGTAATTGCTTATGCTTCTCGTCAGTTGAAGGAGTATGAAAAGAGATATCCTACTCATGATTTAGAGTTAGCAGCTGTGGTCTTTGCTTTAAAGATATGGAGGCATTATCTCTATGGAGAGAAATGTGAGATTTATACAAACCACAAGAGCTTGAAATACTTCTTCACCCAGAAAGACTTGAATATGAGGCAAAGGCGTTGGCAGGAGTTAGTAAAAGATTATGATTGTGAGATTTTGTATCACCCAGGAAAAGCCAACGTGGTAGCTGATGCTCTAGGTCGGAAGGGTCCGGGACAGATTCATGGAATGAGGCTGATAGCCAGGGAGTTAGCAGATGATATGACCAGAGCTGGTATAGAGTTGCTGGTGGGCCAGTTGGCTAATATTACGCTGCAGTCTACGTTGTTGGAGAGGATTAAGGAGGGTCAACTGAGTGATCCACAACTGATCAAGATCAGAGAGGATGTTCTGGCTGGAGCATCCTGAGATTATACAGTGTCTGAGTTAGGCTTATTGAGATACAAGGGGTGGATATGTGTTCCATTGGACACTACTTTGAGGTGAGAGATTCTAGATGAATCTCATACTACACCTTACTCTTTGCATCCAGGCACCACGAAGATGTACCAGGATGTGAGATCATTGTATTGGTGGTCAGGGATGAAGAGAGATGTAGTAGAGTATGTGGATAAGTGCTTGACATGTCAACAGGTCAAGGCTGAACATCAGAGGCCGGCAGGGTTATTGTAGCCTCTGGATATCCCAGAGTGGAAGTGGGAAGACATCACAATGGATTTTGTGGTGGGCTTACCCAAGACTGTTGGTCAACATGATTCTATTTGGGTGATAGTGGATTGCTACACCAAATCAGCTCACTTTCTGCCAGTAAGGACTACATATATAGTTGACCAGTATGCAAATCTCCATGTAAGAGAGATCGTGCGCCTCCATGGAGCACCGAGGTCGATCGTGTCAGATCGGGACCCTACTTTTACTTCCAAGTTTTGGGGGAGTTTGCAAAAGGCCATGGGGACACAATTGAAGTTCAATACAGTTTATCATCCTCAGACAGATGGGCAATCTGAGAGGACGATCTAGATATTAGAAGACATGCTGAGAACATGTGTGCTGGATTTTGGTGGATCTTGGAGTAAGTATCTGCCTTTGATAGAGTTCTCCTACAACAACAGTTATCAGTCTACCATTGGAGTTGCACCTTATGAGATGTTGTATGGTAGGAAATGCAGATCTCCCATTCATTGGGATGAGACAGGTGAAAGGAGATACTTAGGTCCTGAGGCAGTTCAGAGGACTAGTGAGGCCATTGAGAAGATTAGAGCTCGAATGCTTGCTTCTCAGAGTAGACAGAAGAGCTATGCAGATCCCAAGCGCAGGAACGTGGAGTTCCAAGTGGGAGACTATGTCTTCCTTAGAGTCTCGCCATGGAAAGGGGTGAGAAGGTTTGGGAAGAAAGGCAAGCTGAGTCCTAGATTTGTAGGTCCATTTGAGATCCTGGAGAGGGTTGGTCAAGTGGTTTACAGATTGGCCTTGCCTCCAGCTTTGTCAGCTGTGCATAATGTGTTCCATGTATCAGCTCTTCGGAGGTATGTATCTGATGTGAGCCATATTTTGAGTTATGAAGATCTGGAGCTTGAGCCAGATCTCTCCTTTGAGGAGCAACCAGTTCAGATACTCAACAGAAAGGATAAGGTCCTCAGGAATAAGACGATACCTTTGGTTAAGGTATTGTGGAGGAACAGCAAGGTCAAGGAAGCGACCTGGGAGCTGGAGTCAGATATGCAGAGCCAATATCCTGAGCTGTTCAGGTAAATTTCGAGGACGAAATTTCTGTAAGGAGGGGATAGTTGTAATGCCTCGAATTCTCTGATGTAGTTTAGTGGCTGGATTAGTAGGCCGGGAGGGCCATAACTGCTTAATTAAGCCATTAAATAAATATATGCATGTTTATGTGAATTATATTATAATATGATGTTATATGCATGCATGTGGGTCCACGTTTGAATAATATGATGTTTTGATAATTTGGCCCGTTGAGGGTAAATTTGTGTATTTGGGTGCATAATGTGATTTGTGAATGAGGTTCCATTATTATGGAGATATATTCGAGCTATTCGGCATGAGACGGTCCTATATAATGGATTAGCGGTTTTGTCATAACGGGGTCAATTATCGGGTAGTAAGAATGTTTATTTGATGATAGATTGGGAGTTAATGAGATCAGGGTGAAATTCTGGAGGTTTTGACTATAATGTCCCCGGGGGTGTTTTCGGGACCCCGAGCACTAGGTTTTATTTGAGGTTACTTCAGCTTGAAGTAGCTTGTCAGATAGAACGTACGTTAGAAAAACCTCTCGCTCTTCCCCGTTAGCTCATTTTCACCGTTCGAAGCGTTTTCGAAGATATCTTGAGTTCTAGGAGTCGGAATCAAGCGAGGATCGAGGCATAGCGATCCTAGGAAAGATTAGAAGCTTCTTTACCGAAGGATTTGATGAGAAACAACCCAATAGAAGGTAATCTAAGTTTAAAGTTTTGAGTTTTTAGAGTTTCTAAGCTTAGAATTGGCTTTTGTGAGTTGTTCAATTTTTGGCTTGATTGAGCCTTGAGTTTTGATGGGTTTGGAGCATGGGGAGGCTTGGGAACTTTGATTTGATAATTTGGTAATGTTTAGGCATGATTTTGGAGGTTTTGGGATGTTGAAAACCGAGTTTGGGTGTGTTCTGGGTTGGGCGCCGCGGCCCTGTTCTTAGAGAGTCGTGACCCTAGCTTGAAGAAGCAGGTGGGGAATTTTGTGCCAGCTGGGTGCTGCGACCCTATGTATAGGGCGCCGTGGCCCTTGTTTTTTTTGTGGCTGGGGGCCGCGGCACAAGGTGCCAGGGCCACGGCTCTTGAGCAGGGTTGAGCCCGTTTGTGTGTTTTGACCCCGGGAACATGGTTTTAGGCCTCGGGATTGTTCCTACTACTTGGATTAGTTTGGATTGATGTCCCGGGGGCTAGATTTTGGTTTGGGAACCCTTGATTATCATTTTCTTGATGGTATCCCATATTTGGTTGTGATTAGGTAACCGCTAAAGGACTAAAAGCTAGATCGTTCTCAAGGGTCATTCTTCTATTCATTCTAGCTCGAATCAGAGGTAAGAAAATTGCACCCCATATGTGACATGCATGGTTGTTCATGAGGCGTGTTGATTGGGTAAATGTGGACATGGATTGATTATTGAATGCTTAGCAAATCTTGCTCACTTGTGCATGGTACTGACTAATTAGTCAGATTTGGCAAAGGTGACAGTATCAACTCTGAAGCTGTGACTCATTAGTCAGGTTCGACAGTGGTACTGGGCACTGGTCACACAGTGCTGACTCATAAGTCAGGACGGCCTTAGCGTGTTCAACGTAAGCCAATAAAGATTAGATCTAATCGATATCTGCATTGGATGACTCAAAGAGCATTAATGTCGGACCGACCTCAAGTTTGATGAATATTATAAGCGCTTGTGTGACTTACCCATCAGTCACTCATCTGTTGAGTTAGAGACCTACCCATCGGGCTCTCATCAGTTTAAGACTAGTGGCTTACCTAGCAGCCACTCTTCTATTTAAATTGGTGACTTGCTTGTCAGTCACTCAGTATGGTTTTCTAGAACCTCAAGTGATATTCACTCATCTGTTTAGGAGCTATAAGCTCTGTATGATTATAATGATAATGTTTTAATACAATACTGTGTTTTCTTGCTGGGCTTTGGCTCATGGGTGCTATGTAGTGCAGGTAAAGGGAAAGAAAAGCTCACCCAGCCTTGAGTGGAGAGCTTAGGTGGTGATGTGTACATATGCGGCCGCTTGACCACCACGGCCAAGAAGTTCTCAGAGGAACTAGGGGGTTTACCCTATTTTTGCCACTTAGGCCGGCGAGTTTGTAATTTTGAAACAGTAATGAACTTTTTGAGTTGTAAATAACTTGTAAATGTTCTTGTGGGCCCATGAACAGTTTTATGTATTAAGTAAAAACTATCCTTTCCTTCTATTGAATTTTCCACCTTAGCCTGTTAATAACACTTAGAACACGTTTTTAACCAAAGGACTCGGGTAGCGGGTCAAATTTCCGGTTCACTGTTCACCGTAACGGTTCTGGGGTAACCAGGGCGTTACAGTATTCTATCCCAACTCACAGCACCAGGAACGCCACAACACAATGGTATTTCTGAAAGAAGAAACAGGACCTTGTTGGACATTATCAGATCTATGTTAAGCTACTCTTCACTCCCTCTCTCATTCTATGGATATGCACTTCAAACGGCGACGTACATTTTGACTGTAGTCCCATCTAAGACCATTCGCAAAATGCCACAGGAACTGTGGAATGGAAACAAACCTAGTTTGCACCATTTCCGTATTTGGGGCTGTCCTGCTCATGTTCTTAGACCTAAATCAAGGGAACTTGAATCAAGGTCGGAAGTGTGCATTTTTTTTTGGCTACGCTGCAGAAACAAGAGGTGGTTATTTCTATAGTCCCAAGGATCAAAAGGTATTTGTTTCCACAAATGTGACCTTCCTTGAACATGATTATATGAATAACTATAAACCTTGGAGCAAGGTAGTACTGGAGGAACTCACACCTGATAAGATTCCATCACAACCATCTTCATCATTAAATGATAAACAACAAACCGAGGAAACCACGATTCCTGGAAAAGAAACACCGGTGCAACGTCGTAGTGGGGAGATTGTGAGACAACCTGTTCGCTATGAACATGAGGCGCATGTCCTTGTTTCTGATACAGTCAAGGAAAATCCATTAACCTTTAAAGAGGCAATGGAAACAAATGGAATCAATGTATTTCACTTCTGTCTGGGAACTTGTGGATCCACCTAAAGATTTCAGGCCCATAGGGTGTAAGTGGATATACAAGAAAAAAAGAGGTGTAGATGGGAAATTAGAGACTTTCAAAGCGAGGCTTTTAGCCAAAGGTTACACTCAGAGAGAAGGTGTTGATTATGAAGAAATATTTTCTCCTGTGGCGATGCTCAAATCAATTCGTATCCTCTTATCCATAGCGGATGCCAATGATTATGAGATATGGAAAATATATGTCAAGATAGCATTTACGAATGAATTTCTTGATGAAAGTATCTATATGGTACAACTAGAAGGGTTCATAAAGAAAGGGGAAGATCAAAAGGTGTGCAAATTGCTAAAATCCATTTATGGTTTGAAGCAAGCATCTAGATCTTGGAATATCACTTTTGATGAAACAATTAAAACATATGGCTTCGAACAAAATGTCGACGAAGCATGTGTGTATAAATACATCAAAGGAAAAGTGGTGGTTTTCTTAGTTCTTTACGTTGATGACATTTTGCTCATTGGGAACAATGTAGAGACATTGTCAAACGTAAAGAAATGGTTACCTGAAAAGTTCCAAATGAATGATTTGGGCGAGGCGAGCTACGTTCTGGGAATCCAAATCCTAACGGATAGGAAGAACAAGCTCTTGGCACTTTCTCAGACTAATTATATAGATATGGTGCTTGAAAGATTCTCTATTGAGAATTCCAAGAAGGGTCAATTACCGACCAGACATAGAGTTGCTCTCTCCAAGGAACAATGTCCCAAGACACCTTAAGAGGAAGAGGATATGAGAAAGTATCCCTATGCTTCAGCAATTGGGAGTCTGATGTATGCTATGTTGTGTACTAGGCCCGACATATGTTATGTAGTTGGGATTGTAAGTCGTTATCAATCAAATCCTGGTTTAGAACAATGGATTGCAGTAAAGAAAATTCTCAAGTATCTTAGGAGAACGAGAGAATATATTGTGGAATATTCAGGGGGTGAGCTAAACCCTACTGGATACACTGATTCTAATTTCCAAGACAATCGAAAATCGACATCTGGGTCAGTGTTCACTCTTGGTGGAGGAGATGTGGTCTGGAGAAGCATTAAGCAATCCAGCATAGTTGATTCAACCATGGAAGACGAATACATAGCGATTTGTGAAGCAGCTAAGGAAGCGGTTTGGATGAGGAAGTTCTACATTGATCTGGAATTTATTCCAGATATGAATAAACCACTAATTTTGTACTGTGATAACAGTGGAGCAGTAGCTAATTCCAAAGAACCTAAAATCCATAAGAGAGGGAAGCATATAGAAAGGAAATACCATCTGGTAAGAGAGATTATACACCGAGGTGATGTGACTATCATGAAGATAGCATTGGAACAGAACCTGGCTGACCCGTTAACCAAGACACTTTCTGCAAAGTCGTTCATGGGTCACGTGCGCAATATGGGATTAAGGGAAATGCCTCACTTACTTTGTGGACAAGAGAGAGATTGTTAGGATCAATGCCCAAAAAGCATGTAAACACATTTTATTGGTTTTAAATAAAAGTACAATTTTATTATATTTGAATGTTATAATTATTTTTTGAATTAATTATATAATAATATCAAGAAAATTCCCTATTCATTCATGAGAATATGATCTTGTATTAGTATGAGAGAATTAAGATCATATATAATGAATAAAATAGTTTGTAACATATTAAAGTAAGGAATCTTTAATGAATGGTTACTAGTACGATTTGCTAAGCATAGGAGATGCAAGTAATCTAGATTCATATTACTGATGTGGATAGGCATCTTAGTAAATGTGCTGTATATAATAGAGATTGTATATGATAGGATCGTTGAGAATTAATTATCTTTATAAACTTGCCCCTTGACGTAAAGATTTAATTCTAGTCATAAGAGATGATCATTTGTAGATTAGTCTAAATCATGAGTATTCATGAACTCCTGTTTATGTTTATTGGATCTTTTGATTCACTCCTTAGGATCTCTTAGAATAATGAAGCTAATGACTTTTGCTTTGGAGATTCAATATCATGGATGGATGGGAACATGAATTACAATATTGGAATCCATGCTTTCCTAACGAATCGAATATTGGTTCCCTTAAGGGTTGATTCTGGAATTGAATAGTTATTGAGCTCAAATCTATAATTAGATTATAGATTAATTATTCGCTATTGAATTAATGGTTCTTCAGGATCAAGAAGTAATTAGAATGGTAAAACAATAATTTTGACCAGCTCTAATTAGCGAACCAATAATGGAGGACAGAACTACATATATTGGTTATATCAATGGACTACTAGAGAAAACTCTGTAAATATAATTCTATAAATACTTAGAGTGAAATTTCGTATTTATAGTGGAGTAATCATGGAAATAATAAATAAGATTATTAGATTAAAGAGTTTAATTAATAATCTGGTTTATTGGAGCTTCGTATTATAGGTCCATGGTCCCCAGATCACCTCTGTCCTACACTGTCAAGGGTAATGATGTCAAAATAAATATTTGTTAAGAGAAATGACTAAATTGGAAATGAATTAATCTTCCAGGGCAAGGAAATAATTATTTGATAATTATAGGTAATTTATTAATTGTGAATTAATTAATTATTTAACTATATAGTTTTTTTTTTAAAACTATAGGTTAAAATTAATATTAATCTTGCTTGGATTAATCTAAAGGGAGAAGATAATAAATATCTTATTTATAATATGATATTTATTTATTTAATTTAAAACTGATATTTTAAGATAAAGTTAATTTTGAATTAACTGATATTTATGTTGGAATAAATATATTGTCTTAAAAGTTGACTAAATAAACAAATGAGAAAATTAGAGCAACATTAATAGGGCTAGGTGACACACATTGTACAATAGAGTGTGTGGTTCCTAGCATCAATGATTTCATCCGTGGGATTTGAATTTTGAATTTCAAATAAATTTGTTTAATCATTTATTTAATTATTCTTTTTAAATATTATTTAAATAGATAATTAAATGAAAATATCTAATCAGTTTTAATTTGAATTATATTTTAATTAAATAAAGGTTATTTAATTAGATTAAATATCTTTATAAATTTGATATATGTCATATTCAGAAAATGATGGATAATCAGACTCTCTATCTAAAGCTATAGTTTTCTCGAAACCTGAAAACTATTCTAAACCTTCTCTCTGTCAAAACTCTCTAGATCTCATGCGTTGAGTACATCTAGGGAGTCACATAAATTACCCTTTTGAATCCTACGTGCTACACACATCTTTGTGTGTTTGAGGATTGGTCTGGAAGACCACAGTGGGAGATCTCAGAACACTGGATAGGAAGATCATTGATTTATACAAAAAGACTCAAGGGGACTTGGTAGGCTTCAAGAGGTAATCCCTGATCTATTTGTATGTGATTTAATATTTATATATGTATATGATCCTGACTGGTATTAATATTTATTAAAAATGGTCCAAATATTCTTCTTCGTACCTTTGATTTGATCATTTAATACCAACAATTGGTACTAGAGCAATCTATACACACACACACACACACACACACACACATATATATATATGTATTAAATACTATGTGGGTACTTGCATTTTTTATATGTATGTTGATATGTATATTGAATGGATGAATATGTTTTTTGAATATATGGTTGAATGATGGATCGTTAATTATATGGTGCTATTTCGTTATGAATTTGAATTGTTTTCCTAGATCTTGTGTAAACCATAAAGGGCATAGGATTTTTGTACTTTTATTTCTTGAAATTTAAATTGAGAAATTCTGTACATGAGAGGGAATTGGAAGGACTCAAGTCACCAGCCATGGAAGTAGTCCGAGCCCTCTCAGCCACCTACGCACAAACGCGCTTGGCCCCGCCCCAGCCTGCACCCGAGCCGAGCCCCCGCGCCTGCCTGAGCGCACCCCTGCGCACTCCCGCTTGCTTGCACGCGCCCCTGCACACCCTAGCCGAGCCCCCATGCCTGCCTACGCGTGCGCCAGTGCACCCCTGCCTGGCCCCTGCACGTGCCCCTTTGTGCCGCACCTGATGCGCCTAAATGCCCAACTGCCCACTCGAGCTTAGCACCTTGTGCCGCCGGCCCTAAGGCACCATTTCGGTGCCCAAAGCCCTAATTCATAAGTTGTTATAAAATATCTTTTATTTAATTAATTTTTAAATTATTTGAATTTAAAATTTTATTTATCTTATTTTATTTTATTAGAAAATAAAATATCTTTTTGTTGGTTAAGATATTTTAATGTCTTAAGTTTAAATAATTTTTTGAATTTGATTATTTGATTATTTAAATTTAACTAAATTAAAAAGATGAAAGAATGGTTATTTAATTAAAAGTTAGTTTTAATTAAATAAATTAATTAGAAAATTTGTTTCTAATTAATAAGTTTTGCAAAATAAAGTCCCTCAAGATTAGCAAGAAAGCCTAAAGGAGAGGATGAGCATTCTTGGAGAGTCTTGAAAGCAACATAGGTTTCGATTGCAATTTTATTTGTAATTTTTTCAAAGGGTTTTAAATCTTAGAAATACCCATTAGTACTCCGTTCATCATTTATTGATTATTTATTTATTATATTTATTTAAATAAATGTTCATTGATGTTTGATTGATAATATGATCATGCATTAGTCAATTACATGCCATTCATGAAACCCCATACATTTACTCATTAATCATGCATATTTTAGAAACCTGATTATCTAGGATTGTCCTATTTGTTTATATAATTTGTTTTTGGTGAAATCAATTGCATGTAAACTACTAAGTATTAAATTTGTTAAAACTTGGTAACTCACACCATAATAAAGGCAATAGTTTTTTATAGGCCTTTAAGATAACCAACTTTATGTAAAAAGCTTTTTAGTAAAGTTAGATGAATGTAATGGGTAATTATTTAGATCACATTAATTATAGAAACAATCCCTTTTATAATTATGTTTTTTTTGTAATTAATTACATTCATAGGGTTATTAATAAACTAATAATTAATTTGAAATTAATTGATCAGTTTAATAAAACACATTTAATTTAAAATAGTAAGTGGGAGAATGTGAACACTCAATGTAACCTATGATCTCAATTATTAGTGCAACACCGTGAGATATGAATAGGGCCTCAGGGCTGCTTTTTTTCTGTCCCCCTAAGGAAGGTTTCTAGACATATCAATACCAAGGTTTTGCTTCTTACGAAGATAGGAGGAAGTGATGTATTTTAGGCTTGACCGACCCTAAGGCATCACTCTCTAAGTTAAGTCATGAAATCCAAAATAACGGGTTACACTTACAAAGATGTAATTAAGCTTTTGCGGTGGATAATTACATCTTGACCAAACTAGGGGTACTTTATATTTTAAAGTTAAAATAAAGAGTTATTTTAAGTTTTGAATTGTAAATATAAGATTGTCTTATAAGCTATTTGAATTTAACTTGACTGACCCTAAGGCGACACTTTATTTGTTGGGTAGTTTTATCGTGGAAAAGTAAAAGTTAATTTGTGTGTTTTAATTGTTGCATTCATGCTTCATGTTTACTTTCCAAAACATTGATATTTTTTCAAATGATAATATTATTGTGTTTTATTTTCAGTCATAAAATGTTTCCACCCAATTATTTTCCTATAACGTGCCCAATAATGCATAAAAAGATTGATGATCATATAAAGAATGTAAAAATGGCTGAAGATGGATGGGCGAATTAAACTTTGTTCGTTTTTCTGGCCAAAAAATCTTAAACATATCTATAATGATAAGAGGCCTCCTCCTGTACCATCATGGGATGCAAGGAAAAAGGAACATGAGAAATATGTTGATTGGATGAGATCAAATCACATGACGAGATTTTACTGTCTTAGTACCATGGAAGAGAAGCTAAGGAAAAAGTTCAAACACATTGAATATGCTCATGATTTGTGGGATGCTGCCTTTGAGGATTTACAGACAATACCACAATCACAGAAAAAGGTTGATATGATTTACCTTTACCTTGGGCTTAATGGTGGATTATGATACATAAAGTTCTAAATCATTGATTTAGAAACCACTAATCATTTTTTTTTGTTATTTGCTCTTCTTTACAGACACTTGAGCAATTAAGAGGAACTTGCAGATGAAGACAAAAAGTTGAAGAGGAAAAGAGGAAACGTGTCTAGTTCAAGAAAGTGTTAAAGAAAATCCATTTATTTAAAATTCTTTAGTTTTATTAGAAAAAAACTTTATTGTTGTTTGAACAATGTTTAGTTCATTTTTTGTTAATTTGGAATTTTATTGCATGTAATAACTTTAGAATATTTTATTTATAATTTGATTATTCTTAAAATTTTCTTTAGACATGCAATTGAATATTTGAACTTTATCACCTTCATTAAAATGAACGATTTCTCAATAATCCAGAATTATTTAAAGTAGCAAAACCGCAAGATAACAAAAGACAAAAAGTTTCAAATGAGGATGACACATATCTTTGGCAGCTTAGACTTGCTCATATAGGTCTAGATAGGATAAAACAGTTAACAAAAGATGGACCTTTTAGAGAACTAAGAGTTAGAACTCTTCCGGCTTGTGAATCTTGTCTAGAAGGAAAAATGACCAAACGTCATTTCTCTGCGAAAGGCAATAGAACAAAAAAAAAAAAAATCCTTTGGTGCTTGTACACAGCGATGTCTGTGGTCCAATCAATGTACAAGCAAGAGGTGGGTATGAGTTTTTTGTCACTTTTATTGATGATTACTCATGATATGGTCATACTTACCTAATGCTTAGGAAATCTGAAACATTCGGTAAGTTTCAAGAATTCAAAGCTGAGTCTGAGAAGCAGTTAGGTAAGACTCTAAAGACACTTCGATCTGATCGAGGTGGAGAATATTTGGATTTATAATTCAAAGATTTATTGTTGGAGCATGGTATTCTATCCTAACTCACAGCACCAGGAATGCCACAGCAAAATGGTGTGTCTGAAAGAAGAAACAGAACCTTGTTGGACATTATTAGATCTATGTTAAGCTACTTTTCACTTCCTCTCTCATTCTAGGGATATGCACTTTAAACGACGACGTACATTTTGAATGTAGTCCCATCTAAGACCATTAGCAAAATGCCACTGGAGCTGTGGAATGGAAAGAAGCCTAGTTTGCACAATTTCCGCATTTGGGGTTGTCTTGCTCATGTTCTTAGACCTAAATCATGGAAACTTAAAATCAAGGTCGGAAGTGTGCATTTTTGTTGTTTACGCTCCAAAAAATGATGGATAATCAAAGTCTCTCTCTCTAAAGTAATAGTTTTCTCTAAGCCTGAAAACTATTCTAAACCTTATTTCTGTCAAAACTCTTTAGATCTCATGTGTCAATTACATCTAGGGAGTCACATAAATCAACATTTTGAATGCTACGTGCCCACACACGTCCTTGTGTGTGTTGACGATGGGTTTGAAAGATCAAGGTCTTATATCTCAGAACACTTGATAGGAAGATCATTGATTTATACAAAAAGACTCAATGACACTTGATAGGCTACAAGAGGTAATCAATGATCTATTTGTATGTGATTTAATATTCATATATTTATATGATCTTGGCTGGCATTAATATTTATTAAAAATGGTCCATATATTTCGCTGCGTACCTTTGATTTGATAATTTAATACCAACATGAAATTAGTAGAGGACATGACCAGAGCGAGTATAGATCTTGTTGTGGGCATGTTGGCTAACATTACTCTGCAGTCTACACTTATTGAGAGGATAAAATAGGCTCAGATGAGTGATTCTTTATTAGTGAAGCATCAAGAGGACGTCCTAGGTGGAGTGGCTAAGGACTTTACTATCATTGAGAATGGTATATCGAAGTACAAGAATTAGATGTGTTCCGATGGATGTTGGTATTAGGCGAGATATTCTAGATGAATCTCATGCCACTCCTTATTTATTGCGTCCTGACACCATGAAGATGTATCAAGATCTGAAATCTTTATATTGGTGGCCAAAGATGAAGAAAAATGTTGTTGGATATGTGGCTAGGTGCCTAACTTGTCAGCAGGTAAATGCTGAACATCAGAGGTCAGCGGGGTTACTACAGCCTTTGAGTATCCTTGAATAGAAGTGGGAGGATATAACCATGGATTTTGGGGTTGGATTGCCTAGGACGGTGATGCAGCACAACTTGGTATGGGTTATCGTGGATTAATATACCAAGTCAGGTCACTTCTTGCTTGTGAGAACGAATTTCACTGTGGATCAGTATGCTAAACTGTAAGTGAGGGAGATTGTACGTCTCCATGGGGCTCCGAAGTCCATAGTGTCATATCGGGATCCCACTTATACCTCCAAGTTCTGGGGAGGCTTACAGAAGGCTATGGCTACCCAGTTGAAGTTTAGCACAACTAATCATCCTCAAACAGAGGCCCAGTCTGAGAGGAAAATTAAGGTATTGAAGGACATTCTTCAGGCGTGTGTTTGGGATTTTGAGGGATCCTGGAGTAAGTATCTTCCACTGATTGAGTTTTATTACAACAGTCATCAATCAACGTTCGAAGTAGCTCCATATGAGATGTTGTATGGTCGGAAGTGTAGATCACTCATCCATTGAGATGAAATGGGTGAAAGGAAGTATCTTGGTCCTGAGGCGGTTCCGAGGACCAGTGAGGCCATCAAGAAGATTAAGGTTCGAATGCTCGCCTCGTAGAGTAGATAGAAAAGCTATGCTGATCGCAAGCGTATGAATGTGGAGTTACAAGTAAGGGACTACATTTTTCTCCAAGTTTCACCATTGAATGGAGTAAAACAGTTTGGGAAGAAGGGCAAGTTGAGTCCTAGGTTTGTGGGACCTTTTGAGATCCTGGAATGGATTGGACAGGTAGTTTACAAATTGGCTTTGCCCCCAGCTATGTCGGGAGTTAATGATGTGTTCCATGTACTGATGCTTCATAAGTATGTCTCAGATACAACACATGTATTGAGTTATGAGAACCTGGAGTTACAAACATACTTGTCTTATGTGGAGAAACCATTATAGATCTTGGATAGGAAGGACAAAGTCCTGAGGAACAAGACTATTCCTCTAGTCAAAGTACTATGGAGGAACAACAAGGTAGATGAAGCGACTTGGGAGCTAGATTCGGATGTGCAAGATCAATATCCCAAGTGGTTCAGGTAAATCTCGAGGCCAAATTTCTATTAGGAGGGGATAGTTGTAGTGTCCCGAAACTTCTAATAGAATTAAGTGCTTTAATTTGCCAACCGTGAGGGCACGTGGGGTAATTATGTGTAAATTAATTTATTTATGTGATTTATGATTATAGGATTGAGTATGCATGATTATGTGTATTAAATGTGGTTAAGGACCCACTTTTGTTAAAAAAAGGGACATTTTCGTATTTTTGGCCCATTGATGGTATATTTGTAATTATATGTGCTATATGCTTGAGACCACATTATTATGTAGATATATTTGCATTATTTGACATGAGTGGGTCCTTTCGAGAAATTCTAGCAGAAAAGTCACAACGTGAATAAATGCTTGCCTCGGGTCGAGCCTAGGGGTATTTTGAGAATTTTTTATATATTTGGAATTATTGGTAAACGAAATAAATTTGGTGGAAATATTTGTGTTTGGTGTATTAGTGGATTAAATTGGGAATTGTAGGTATAATTTGGGGTTTAGTGAGAATTAAAGGCTAATGACCATTTTACCTTTATGGGACTTTAAGGAAGAAATTGAAGGGAATGGTATATTGGTCATTTGACCAAGGGGATAGACAAATGGCTAAGTGCTAGAGTACAGCTAAATATCACGTTTAGCACATTCCCTATGTCTCTCAATTTCTATAACCTCCTTTGTTCTTGAACTAAGGTTCATTCCAAGGGAGCAATTCTTGAGCTTTAGAGGAAATTTGTAGAATTCAAGCTTTCTAGTGGGAGTTTGAGCTACCAAGATCACCCATAAGCATGAAATCTCAAAATTCTTAGAGAGGTAAGCTGCTTTATTCTCTAATTGTCTTCAAACACTTAGTGTTCTTCATGCTCTTGAAGTATTTTGGGGTATGTTTAATTTTCAAAATTCTGGGTTCTAAGTTGTTTGAATAGGCGTATTGATGATAGGAATTAGTTTACAAACTGTTTAGAAGATTGAATTGCTACTAGAAATCATGATTTGGATGTTGAAATTTCAGATTTGGGAATGGATGGGTTTAGAACCCTAAAATCCTGATTTGTGTTCATAGTTGGGATTTTGATGTTTTATTGGTGTTTATGTGTTGTATGGGAACTGTTGTACTGATTTTAGGGCATGGTTTTGAGCTTGGTTTAGATTTTGGGTTGATTTTAATGGTTTTGAGGTCTGAATTTGCAGAGAAAAACCCATATTTTTTTCGCAGCGATGCCGTGCCACCATTGGGTGAGCGCTGCGGCGCAAATACATATTTAGGCACTTTCTTACCTCTCTGCCTACTGCGACGCCGAGGGGTAGGCATCGCGGTGCCAATGCATTTTTTGGTTGCAATTTTTTCTTGTTTTGGGGATTAGGCTTGGGAGCTTGAAGGACGATTCCATAAGCTGATTGAATGAAATTGGAGATCCCAAAAGCTAGGGCTTAGTTTGGAGCCCGTTACAAGACATGGTTCTTAATAAGCATACCATTTGTGTTATGACTAGGGTTTCTGCGAGGCTCGGGGAAAGGATTGCACTCGAGGTCATTTTGTCTTCTTCACAAGACTCGAGGTAAGGAAACGGGCACACGCACCATGAATATGGCATTGGCCCTGAATTTTTAACACGATTATAACCGTGTGCTGATTCTCATTAGAATTATATATTCTTGTTATGTGATTGTATCTATTGTATATGTGTCATATATTTGTTTATGATTGATTGACAATGGGGATTGTAATCGGTGATAATCATGTAGAATATAGGTCGTTATGGCAGGGCCTCCATGGGGGTGCAATATGCACTTATCCAACATAGGCTATGTAACTTGTTGGAAAGTTAACTTGATTTTATTTCTAATATGTGAAGCATGTAATATTGTTTATGTATAATTAAATACTTGCTATGCCTAGTTGGGTTTTCTTGCTGGGCCTTGGCTCATGGGTGCTTTGTGGTGCATGTAAGTGCAAAGGGAAGTTGGACCAGCCATGAGTTGGAGGGCTCTAAGGTAGTGTGTACATGCTTAGCCTGCTCGGCTGCCACAGTCGAAATTCGTTTGAGAGACTTAGGGTATAATCCAGCCTTGCCGCTTAGGCTAGCTACTTTTGTAACCTTGGTTATAGTTGTATTTTGTTTAAAACCTTTTTGTGATCCCTTATAGATATTTAAAGGTTTAATGAAAAGTTTAATTCATTTTATCAACATTTTTAGTACCTAAAAAACTATTTAATCTTAATTACACTTTTGAGTCCAAATGTAACGACCTGAATTTCCTAATAAGGTTTAGGACCTTGATTAGGAGGTCGGGAGGGCCATAATTGATTTACAGTGCTATTATATGATTATATGCATGATTATGTGGGTCATATTATTATATGATGATAAATGCATGCATGGGGCTATATACTCTGTTGTGAGGGTATTTTAGTAATTTGGCTCATTGAGAGCGTAATTGTGTACTTGTGTGTATATTGGTAGGCTAATGTTGAGACCACATTATTATGTGGATATATCTGTGATCTGTGACTCGAGACGATCCTAGTGAGCAGATTAGCGAAAAAGTCATGGCGGGGATTTATACCCGGCTCGGGGTGAGCCTAAGGGTATAAATGGGAATTTGGAGAATGTATTGGAGATAATTTGGTATTGAGAAATATAATTGTTGACTAATTAGATGACGGGAATTAAGTGGTAAACATTTAAGACACTTGAGGAATTAGTGGGAATTGGGAGCAATGACTAAAATGCCCTTAGAATGTTTAAAGGTTTAGTTATTATTGGGAGGGCAATGTGGTCATTTGGCTTACTTAAGGTTAGGCTATATTTTTCTTTATGATGTTAGTGGAGGTTGTAGATAAACTTAGAAACTTAAGGAAAAGAAAAGAAGAAGGAAAGAAAGAAAAACAGAACACTTAGAGTTATCTCACTCTCTCTCATTCGGCTGGGTCATCTCTTCACCATTCCTTGTGGGTTTTGGAGCTGGAATTCTAGAGCAAGCTCAGGATGGAGCTTAGGGCTAGGGACTTTGGTGAAGCTTGAAGAACTAGCAGAGTTAAGCCAATCAATTGAGGTAAGTTTTAAGGTTTTCTGAGGTGAATTTCTGGGTTTTAATAAGATAGTTTTTAAGTTTGAGTTTTGAATGGAATAAAGGGATATGAACCTGAGGAGTTGAAGGGCTTGAGGTTGGTTGGATGCTAGAAATGATTCTACAGCTGAGGTAAGGATTAATTTGAAGTTTGATGGTTGAATTTGAGAGTTTACATGGCTGGTTTTGAGTTCTGTGGGTTTGAAATTTCAGAAATTGGAAGTGGGATATTGGTGAGTCTTAGGCTGGATTTTTGGTTGGGTTATGCTGTTTAAATCATTCTAATGTTGTTGTTATTAATTGGTTTTGAGTTGGGGGCTTTAGGATGGCTTTAGGTGAGGTTTAGAGATTGAAAATGGTGGTTTTTCTGGGTTCGAAGGGTCGGGCCGCGGCATGGTTCTTGGTGAGCCACGGCCCTTCGAGGTTGTCGCGTGCTGAGAAAGGAGGGCGGGCCGCGGCATGGTCCAAGCAATGTCGCGACCCTTACCTGTTTTTGTGCCCATGGAGGGTTCTGTCAGGGGCCATGTCGCGGCGCTTAAGGGATTTTGGGATTTTGAGATTTTAGGCTTGGGAATTTAACCTAGGGTGCTCGGGGTTGAGTCTTTTACCATATTTGGTGAAGTTCAATGTTCCGAGGACTAGACCTTGGTTTAGAAGCTCATTTAAGATTGTTAATGGTATCCTTTATCTTGGTTGTGACTAGGTGCTAAGCTAGGGCTCAGGGATCAGATCGCGCTCAAGGAGCATCGCTTGTAGCTAGCTCGTTTGAAAGCCAAAGGTAAGAAAGCTGCACCTGATTATGTGGCTAGGTTGGGACTAAGTGTTCCCTATGTTTGTATGCATTGTTATGTGAATGTGTTTAACCATGTGGACACGATGGGACTAAGAGCTCCCTACACTTGTATATCATGTCATGAGATGGCATTATTATGCCATGGAACATGCGGTAACCGGCCTAAGAATGTTGGAATCAATATTTGCGCACAGGGCGCGGCTCGGCCACTGGTAGCTGAGGCAGCTTATTTATCACTGAGCTCGGTTAAGCTGGCCGGAGTCAGTGAGTATTACACTGGGGGCGGCTCAAGTGAGCCGAAGACAGTGTGTTAAATAGAGGGTGCGACTAAGGGCGCCAACCCTGAATGTTATTTGATGGATATGATAATTTATTGGTTGTGAACGTGAATATTGTGTTATGAATATAGTTGGTTGACTGTTAGGATGACAAACCGTTAATCTGCTGAGTGTTATCACTGATTGAATAAATGTCATGAATTGCTGAATTCCTCGTTATGCATTGTGGAATATTTAATTATTAATGTTGATCTTGCCATGATATTATGCTTTCTTGCTGGGCCTCGGCTCACGGGTGCTACGTGGTGCAGGTAAAGGCAAAGGTAGGCTAAATCAACCATGAGTTGGAGAACTATGGGGGCGGGGTGTACATTGTCAGCTGCTTGGCCGCCACGGTCGAGGAATTGTACAGGGACGGAAACCTAAAATGTATATTTTGCCATTAGAGTGGCTTAAATTGTTTGTAGCTCTTGGAGTTTGCTGTAACTAAGTCGTCTAAACCCTGTTTTGAGTTTTCATGTATTAAACTGTCATTTTTAATGAAAATAGTCTGTTTATGACCAAAATATTTTATCCCTAACTCGTTAATGACATTGAATTCACATTTCGTTTAAATGACTTGATTAGCAAGTCCCACACTATTTTAAACACACAGTGTAACGGTCTTGGTTATCCAGGGCGTTACACCAAATGATACACTTAACGAGTTAAACACCATTTCTGAACACATAGTGCAATGGTCTTGGATTAGTAGGGAATTATAGCTAATATATATGTACTTAGTGTAATTTTAATTACTCCTTAGAGTGTTAGGCTTTTCTAGTGTGATAGAGTTCGGGCATATATACTTAGTTCGCCAGAAGTAATTTGGTGGTGCCCCAAGTTACTTGTTCTCTATTTGGTCTATGGAAATCCTTCAGCACCAACGGGAGGCGGTGAATCAATTTTAAGGAAACTATTTGTTACACAGGCCACGGGTATTCATCTATTAAGAATATACCAACGGTTAATTTTCGCAACTCTCTTTATTGGTCATTAAAATTGTTAGTTAGATTATAATTATAAATTGTTACAATTATCACAATATTGTGTATTTTTAGTTTAATAGATAGTTAGTTTATCACCATGTTTTATTTTTCAAATGTTATATTAAACATATATTTTTGCTACATTATATATAGTATTTTATATGAAATTAATTTGATTAAAGTTTTTGTACCTATATATATACAGTGTGGGCATGCTGTTAGCCCCCACCGGTAGGGACGTCTCTGTTTTTTGCATGTAAAAATATTATAATGAATTTTTTTATATGACGGTGTATATTATAATTATTTAGGACCTTCCACCAGTTTTAAAATATTCAGAATAATTTACAATACTGAAAAACAAGTTTCAAAATAATTTGTTTCACGCGCGTATAAAACAAGTTTCAAAACATCATATTTCTTATTTTCAGCAATATAAATTATTTAGAATTTTCCAAAAAATTATGGGGGTTCTAAATAACTAAATTGTATACCGTCATATAAAAAAATTGAATTATAATCTATCCATATACCAAAAACACGAAAATAAATTGTTATTAAGCATTCTTATACGCGCGTGAAACAAATTATTTTGAAGTGTAAATTATTCGAAATTTCTTAAAAATTGGTGAGATGCCTACTAAGGGTGCACATGGTCGGATTTTAGAATTCGGTACCAATTTTTCGGGTTTTTGTTCAAATTTGGGTTTCTGGTTTCGTGTTTGGTCGGGTGGGGTCGGGTTGGGCTGGGCCAATTGGGCCGAAAATGGGCCTTGGTACAAAATTTTAAAAAATATAATTTTTTTTACACTTTTTAATTTTTAAAGTTTGTTGTTAGTTTGGTTCAATTGATTTTTTAAAAAATTGGGCCTTGGTAAAAATTTTGAAAAAAATATAATCATGAAACATAAGTTTATAGAAAATTAGAAATTAGAAAAGAAATGTGATTTTAATGCATTTCAAGAAAAAAACTACAAAAGAAATATACTAAAACACTTAAACATAAAGTCCAAAGTCCATTCCCAAACATAAAAATGTTAAAATTCCCAAAATACAAGTTACAACCATAAAGTCCATAACTAGTTAACTACAACCATAATAAAGTCCATAAATCTACAACCATAAACATAAAGTCCATAAAAATCCAAAATACAAAGAAAGAGATTGGTAGTATGTATGACCACTCCTTCCTTTCCTTCCTTCTTTTCAAAATTCAAATGTTCAAATAAAAAAAATTATTAAAGAAAAGAAATCAAGGATAATAAATAACAACACACTAAGTAAAATAAGGCACGAATAAATTTTTACAAGCAATTCTTTTAGTTCGTAGATTGCTGTGCAGTTGATGAGGGCGAAGACTGAACATTGACAGAGGATGAGGCTGACCCAACACTAGCAGTATCAGTCATCTCTACAAATATTATTAATATAAAAGATAAATATTAGATTATAAAACATTCACACACTATAAATATTTATAAGTTATAAGTTGCAAGTTAGACCATGAAAATCCAAATAAAATGTAATAAATTACCTGACTCAAGATACTCTGATGCTTGAAGCGCTTCTTCTTCATCCATATAGTCTCAAACAGTGATGGGTTGATGTGATCTGCTCCACCAATTTTTGAGACAAATTAATGCATCGACCATCCTTGGGCTTAGTGAGCTTCTAAAAGGATCTAAAATTCGACCTCCTATAGAAAATGTCGCCTCAGAAGCAACGGTGGTAACCGATATAGCTAACACATCACGAGCCATGAGTGATAAGATCTTGTCTTGCACCCACTACTAGGCCACCATCCCAAAACATTAAAATTCTCACTTGGTCACTCAGGTTCATCTTCCAAATATTTATCAACATCATTTATTGTCATTCCATCATCCTTCTCCAATCTCCGTGCCACAAACTGCGAATTACGTGACTTCTTGGAAGTAGGTCGACCACTAACAGGCATGGAGAACGTGGATGAACTACTAACAATAGACTGAGACTGTAGCTCTGTCATAGATGGCGATGGATGAAGCTTGATGTTGTCTCATTATAGTGATCAAACATTGCCCGTATTGTCTGCTCTACCCTTTTCACCATCTCTTTGCACGTCATCTCATCATAAGCAGCACTAAAGAAATGACTGAGATACTCAAGCTTGTATCTTGGGTCAAGGACCAAGGCAATTATAAGTGCCTCATTACAATTATCAAGCTTTCCCCATTACTTGTCATACTTTTGTTTCATGGTCGTTGCCATTGTCCTCAATAACTCGTTCTCATCATCGTCAACTGCTAAGTCATACAACTCTCGTTGCATATTGCAGATCTGAATGAAGTACTTATTAGCAGTAACATAAGTAGAACCACTAAAATTTAATGTTATTTCGTAAAAAGTCTTCAAAAACCTCAAAACACTAGAGCATTATCCCAATCAACATCAGTGGGGGGCCCCCTCCTTTAGTTTTCCCTCTTTGTCAACCTCATCAAAATATTTCATATAATTAGTATTTGATTTCATCCTATCAAATGTCTTCCAAAATTTCATTGCACAATTGAGCATTAGATATGTGGAGCCCTTTACATTCAATCCTTCCTTCATCACACGCTCCTTAAAATTTTTTAGCCTAGAAGACATAATGAACCTCACAACATTTCTAATTGCTGTAATTGACCCATGTTTTTCCATCAACCCTTTAGTGACAATTATGTTCACAATATGAGCACAACACCTCATATGTAAAAACTTTCCATCCAAAATTAGTCCCTTCTCTTTCTCTTTGAACTTGCTCTTCAAGTATCTAATGGCAACATCATTAGATGAAACATTGTCTTCTATAATGGTAAACAACTTAGAGATGCCCCATTCTACAAGGCATAACTCGATCTCATTGCCAATGGTTTCTCCTTTATGATCTACCACTTGGAAAAAATTAATAATTCTTTTATGATACTCCCAAGCATTATCAATCCAATGAGTAGTGATAATCATGCAATTCAAATTTTGAATGGAAGTCCAAGTGTCGGTAGTAATTGTTATCCTCTCACGACTCAAAATATTTTTCAATATCACCTTCTCCTCCTTATATAACTTCAATACATCCCTAGCAACAATCATTTGAGAAGGGAACTCAAACCAAGTTGGGAGTTTTTTGACAAATCTTTTGAATCCTTCACCCTCGACATGTATAAATGGCAACTCATCCAACACAGTATATTGTGTGAGGACTACCCTACAAGCTTCTTTGTTATAAGCTACTTCTACTAAGCTTGTTTCCCCTTCTTTCCCTCCCTTTACATGATGAAAGCTTAAAGTCTTTTGTTTATGCTTGTCAATCTTAAACGGACTTAGCTCACATACTTTCTTAAAATGGTTCAACAAATGACTAGTCCCATGTTTTCTAGTGTCAAACAAGAAGTCAGATCCACAATAATTACATATACACTTTGGGGGAGGAGGATTTTCGTTATGATTTGTTAGGGGTGGAGGAGGATCTTCCTTAGTAAAATGATCCCAAACAGATAATCATTTTCCCTTTGTTTTCCCAGTAGGGATGGGAGCTCTACCCCTTTTTCTAGCCCTAGTTTTTCTACCATTTTCAGAAGGAGTAGGAGGAGTAGGGTTTTTAGTCTGAGTGAGAGGTGATTGATCTTGATCATCTATCAGAGGAAGAGTTTCATCTACCTCATCAATATCCATTACCTAATACAACATATTTAAGAAAAAACCAATCAATAGAGCAGCACATAAGCCTATAATCCACTACAACAGAGCATCACACAAGCCTATAATAATCCACTACAACAGAGTAGCACACAAGCCTATAATCCACTACAATAGAGCAGCACACAAGCCTATAATCCACTACAACATAGCAACACACAAGCCTATAATAATCCACTATAACAGAGCAGCACACACAAACCTAATATCCACTACAATAGGGAGCACACATTCACACAAGCCTATATATTATAATCCAATATAACAAAGATAATAGATTTACCTCAAGCTTCAAAGTAGAAACTCTGACTTTACTTTAGACTAGTGTGATTTCGCTCCAATCTGTAAATCAACAAAAATAAATAATTGTCAATTTCTCAATAACTTTTAGGCAGATTTCTAACACAATTAAGATCTATTTCTAAAAAATAGACTCAAACATTAAAATCAATCAATCTTGATTTACTTATTTCAATGAAATTAACTCTCAAGAATTGAAAAAAACATACATACATACACAATACACAATCAAACAACAATAGACATATTTTATTTTTTACCAAAAAAACAAAAATTATTATTTTCCTAAATAACTATTCTCATTTCTAACTTATATAATATATTATATATATATATACATTACTAACAAATAACAATTAACAAATACATATACATAAATACATATAATATATTAAGTACTAACTTAACTTATTATTTATTAACCTATATATTTCTTTTATATATCATAATAACCTATATAATATATATGTATAAAAAAACACTAACTGGAGCCGTTAGGGAGAAGGGTCAAGGTGGGTAACATAGTGGCTGCCGGCGAGGGAGAGCCAGGCAGCATGCAGAGCTGTCTGGTTGCGGGCCTACGGGTCGTGTGGTGTTGCGGAGGGCTGACGCCGAGGGAGAGCCAGGCAGCAGGCGGAGATGTAGAGGGCTGGGCTTGGGCGATGGAGGGCGGTGTGGTGGTCGGTGGGTCTGAGAAGAGAAGAGAAGGACGGGGTGGGGCAGGCAGGGCAGCAAGGAGAGAAAGGGTGAGGGGGTGGGTGTTAGCCTTAAGGTTCTTTTTAGATTTTAGAACATGAGAAAAAAATGTATTAAAAATAAAAATGAATTAGTTTTTTTTAATGTAGTTCGGGTTTCGGGACTAAACCCGAACCCGTGACACCCAACATGCAAAACCTGAACTCGAATCCGACCCGAATCATGTTGGGTTTGGACTGGATTTAACCCGAATCCGACGGGTTTTGTCAAAAACTGAGTTTTTCGGGTTGCGGGTCGAGCGGGTTCGCGAGTTTTGTGGGTTTTGTGGGTCAAATGTTCACCCCTAATGCCTACTACACCGTCATATAAAAAAATTGGTTATAATTTCTTCACACACTAAGAACAGAAACGCCCTTACCGGTGGGGACAAAAGGCATGCCCCCATTGTAGAGTTTTCCACGCTCACTATATATATATATATATATTTATACCATTTACACTATAGGTGCTTGTCTCTCTTTGCAAATTATACTAACTTATTTGTGTCTAATTTCATGACCCAACCATATATAATTTATATAATAGATATACCAAGGAATGCATTTATGTGCACTACATATTCTACGTAATTTTAAGTATATATTACATACAATTAGTGGCAAAGCAGAGATAAGTTGAACTGTACTGTCTGATTTTTCAAATTGAAATAGTTTTGTTTTTATCAATCAAAAGAGCAATAATGATTTTTTTTTTTCAAAATTTTATATTTTTAAGCTCCATGATAAGATCGGATGGAATTTGTCATGCATCATCTTACTTGTTGTCATTGCTTGTTTAATAATGCCAGCATATATTATGATTTTTCATGTGGCTTGCCAAGTGTGTAAAATGTCCTGTATTATGATGAGAAACCAATCATATAATCATATATATCAGCAGTGAATTTCATAATAAAGAACAGACTTTTATATATTATAAAGAAATTTCTAGCTAATTATATAATCATGTATATCAGCAGTGAATTTCATAATAAAGAACAGACTTTTATATATTATAAAGAAATTTCTTGCTAATTAGTGCATGAATAAATGGTTCTTATATGATACATATTGCACACAAGCGAAAACAGTGAAACATTGTTTTAAAAATGAAAGCATAGAAATCTCTACCTTAGCATATGAATAAGGTCTTAGCAGTAATGATGAATAAAATAGAAATGCCCAAAACAAAAAAGAAAAGAAACAAAAGGGACGAAAACATATAAAAAAAGAAACGTGGGCATGTAAAGGGAAAATGGGGAACAAATTTAGAAACATCTGGGATAAAAATGAAAAAGAAAGTAAGAAATTAGTTTTTTTTTTAATTAAAAAAATGCAAAATTACCAAACTTCCATTAAAAATAATACAACTTAAATCTAAAAAACATTATGGATATTTCATATCTTAATTATTTATATGAGGAATTTAGAGCTATATATTTAAAAAAATTAGAAAAAGACGTAGAAACATTAGCAATTCAAAATTCTCATAAAAAAAGTTAAATGAAAAAAAGCCATATATCATGTAATTCCCCTATATTTATCAAACTTTAATCATATAGTCGACATGCATCACTTCTGCTTGCTTTACCTCTGTATTTGTATTTACGTGTTTAGAACTTTTTTTTTTTTTTTTCCATTCGTTTTCCTTGTTAATATTTGATGGTTTAAAACCTTCGGACATTCTAAGAAAATCAATTATAACGAGATACAAAGTTAGATCATAGAGAAGTAGTAAGTACCTACTCAGTTATGGCTTTGACAATCAAATTATTTCTTCTTATTGCCTTTGTATTCATTACTTCTGAAGGTCAACAGATACAATATTATAGCATAAGCCGAGGCTCTTCTCTAACTCCTACGAAGTCTTATTGGCTATCATGTTCAGGTCTTTACGCAATTGGCCTTTACAAGCAAGGTAATAGCTATTCCGTGGGGATACTGCTTGCTACGATTCCTGAAACGACTATCGTATGGACTGCAAACCGTGATTCTCCATCGGTCACTTTTAACGTCTTGTTGATTTTCACAATGGAAGGCCATCTCATTTTGCTATCAGATCAAGGCCAAGAGTACGTACCAACCCTTCCCAGCCAGCTTATGGCTTCCCTTCTCGACTCAGGTTACTTCGTGCTCTGCAGTTTAAATGGAGAGATTCTATGGCAGAGTTTCGATAATCCAACAGATACCCCTTTGCCTAGCCAACGTCTCTTGACCGGTAGACAATTGATCTCAGCCGTCTCAAAGTCCAATCATTCGACTGGAATCTTTCGCCTAAAGATGCAAAACGATGGAAACCTTGTTCAGTACCTCATAGGAACTCCCGACGAAGAAGCCCATTCATATTTCACGTCATCGACACATGTTGAAGAGAATGCTGACATGGACAGTGACTCAACTATTTTTGAGAATTCAGAATAGGACAAGAATTCAACAATATTGCTGCTGCTCTCTTTTTTATATGTCTGCATCTTTTATTTTTGTTATACTATCTTGTCTTTTTGTACACCTATAATGATTTGCTATTTGTTATGCTGTCCTTGCAAGGACACTCTGGTACAAAATTCTAGTATATTCCCATTCTAGAATGTTCAATTCTGCTGTATAAATTGTAACGTTGGATAGTGTATTCATTGAGGAGAAATAATACAGCCAAAGATACATCATTCTTTCATAGCCATCTTTATTGTTTTTATTCTTTTAAACATGGTATCACGAGCCTTCTCTGACCTCCGTCCATGGATCCTTCGACTCACTCCTCCACTGCTTCCACTGGCACCCTTGTTACTTCCATTCCTCCCTCTCCTCTCATTCCACCTCCCCCAGTTCATACTTCCCATCGTCTTCGTCCTCAAGTCTCTGCTCCACAATTTGTTGTCCCTGCTCCCATCTATACTCCAATCCCTGCCTTACCACCCCTACTTCAATTCTTTCAACATTTGGCTCCTCTTACGATTAAACTTGACCACCAAAACTACTCCTACTGGCACTCCCTAGTCCTCACCATATTCCGCGCTTTTGATCTTGATGGCTACATACTGGGCACTACCCCTTTCCCTTCTCAATTTCTTGAAATCTTTGGCCCTCCTTCATCCTTGTTGCCCAGTCCCACTCAAATCCCTAATCCAGCGTATGCTACTTGGATTTGCACTGACCAAGCTCTGATGAGCTGGTTGTTCAACTCTATCACTGAGACTATGATGGGGCATGTTGTTCGGTGTCTCACCTCCAACCAAATATGGGTTTGTTTTGAATCTATGTTTACCACCCAGTCTAAAGCTAGGTCTCTGTAGCTACGACTTCAAATGCAGACTCTATAAAAAGGGTCCCTCTCCATTCATGACTATATGCTCAAGATGAAGAATCTTGCCGAAAGTCCCACTGGTACTGGGCAGCTTATATCAGATGATGAGTTATTGTTATACATTCTTGCTGGCCTTGGTCATGAGTATGACCCTGTTGTGGTTAGTATTACTTCCTGTCGTGACTCTATATCTATCCAAGAGGTACAGTTTTCGCACCAAAGTCAGGAGCTTCGTCTTGATCAGCTTAATACTCCTTCGCTTGACCTTTCGGCTCCCTCGACCAATGTCGCTCAAGGTTCTCGTCACCTGTTTCCACTGAACAATTCTACTAGCTCTTCCTCTGGATGCTTGCCTAGTTTCTCTCCAGTTATGTGGTCGTCCTAATCACAGTTTCTACCACATCCACTGATGCCATCTCTGCTCCTGCACACTCATCTCAACAAGCTCTCTTTGCCCCCTCCTCTACTACTCGTGATGCTGCTTGGTTCCTTGATAGTGGGGCTTCTCACCATGTAACTAATGATTGTAGCTCTCTATCTCAAAAGTCTGAGTACAAAGGTAACCAACGTCTTATTATTGGAAATGGTCAGTCTATCTTGGTCACTCATGTTGGTTCTACACTTGTTAACCTTGTTGATACTTCTTCTTCTTTTCTTTTAACCAATGTTTTATTAGTACCTGCCATTAAATTTTTTTTGCTTAGTGTATATCAACTTATACGTGACAATCCTATTTACATTAAGTTTTTTGTTGATGTTTGTTTTGTTAAGGACATCACTTCAAAGAGGGTTCTACTTCAGGGGGCCATGCATGAGGGCTACTATCGTCTCACCCTGCCTCTGTCTAAGTTCTCTTCCTGTGTTTGTTGTGTTGCTTCTTCGTCACCATTTGTTGCTTGTAGTTCTTGTGGGTCATCCAGCTATCGTCCTAGTCTAGGTGGTCATAGTCCAAAAGTCAGTCCTAGTTGCCTATGGCACTTGCGTCTTGGTCATCCAAGCTTAAATGTAATGAAGCAAGTTTCAATGAAATCAAATTCTCTCATTTTTGTTTTTACTGATTATTGTGCTGCTTGTGCAATTGGCAAATCCAAACATATGCATTACCCTAGTTCCACTCACCATGCCAACTCTGTTTTAGATCTTATCCATAACGATGTATGGGGGCCAACTCCCATTTCATCTCGTGATGTTTTTCGCTATTATGTCCACTTTATTGATCATCATACACGCTTCACTTGGATTTTCCCCATGAAACTCAAGTCTGAAGTTAGGACCATCTACACTTTCAGAGAATGGTTGAAAGAAAATTTAACACCAAAATCAAGACTATTCAGTCTGATTGGGGTGGGAAATACAAGAGTCTAGCTAGTTTTCTCAAAGAGCTAGGCATCCACTTTCGGCATCCCTGTCCACATGACCATCCCCAAAATGGTACAACTGAATGTAAGGATTGATACATTGTCGAAATGGGGCTCACTTTGTTGTCCCAAGCTCACATGCCTACCTCTTTTTGGTGGGAAACTTTCTCCACTGCCACTCACTTGATTAACTTGTTGCCTACTCCAACTTTGTCAAATCAGTCCCCCTTTGAAAAAATGTTTAATCTAATTTTGAATTACTCTCATTTAAAGGTCTTTGGTTCTCTATTCTTTACTCACACTCGTGCATAAAATCAATATAAACTTGATTTTAGAGCTGTCCCTTGTGTCTTTATTGGATACAGTCCCAATCACAAGGGTTACTTGTGCTTGCACTCTTCTGGACGTGTATTTGTTGCTCATAGTGTTACTTTCCATGAAGGTGTCTTTCCTATCTCTCATGGTCCTTTTCTTGAGTATAGCCTTCCTTCCTCTTCATCTACCTCATGTCATTCCAACTCTTGGTTTGCTATTCCAGTGTTCAACACTAGCACCTCATCTCCTATTGCAACCTCCATGCCTCCTACTATGTCCCTTGCTGTATCATCTCCATCGAATGGTGTCCTTAACTACCATCAACCTGAAACTGGTAAGTCATCTAATTCTTCTTCATATCCCTTGTTTTCTTCTGCCTCACCCTCCTCTTTTCCTGATTCACTTGAACCCATTCCTCTTCAATTTTATCTGCCCATTCCCACACATCAACCTTCAAACACCCTCTCCACTCACCCCATGGTCACTCGCTCCAAAGTTGGAATTTTCAAACCCAAAATATACACCTGTTTTCCAATGATATCAGCAACTTTAACAAATGATATTGAACCTCATTCAGTCTCTCAAGCTCTGACTATCCCCAAATGGAAAGCAGCCATGGATGATGAGGTTCTTGCTCTTACAAACAACAACACTTGGATTCTTGTTCCCCCTGGAGATGATATGAATATTGTTGCTAACAAGTAGATTTTTAGGATTAAACACAACTCTGATGGCTTAGTGCAGCGATACAAAGCACGTCTTGTTGCTAAAGGCTTCCAACAAGCTTCTGGCATCGATTTTTTTGAAACATTCAGTCTCGTTTTCAAGCCCTCTAAAATTCGCTTGATACTCAGACTAGCTGTCACATATGGGTGGGACATTCAGCAAGTGGATGTCAACAATGCATTTCTTAATGGCACTCTATCTGATGATGTGTATATCCACCAACTCGAGGGGTATGTTGATCCTATCAATCCTCTCGCTGTTTCCAAACTCAACCGTGCTCTTTATGGTCTTAAACAGGCTCCCCGTGCCTAGTTTGCCACATTGTGTAACACCTTGCTTCATCTTGGCTTTGTTAGCTCCCAAGCTGACACATCTTTGTTTATTTACAAGCAAGGTCCTGCTGTTCTCTATTTACTTGTCTATGTTGACGATATTCTCCTCACTGACAGTCATCAAAGTGAAGTGTCCAAAATCATTGCTTCTCTCAATGCTCAATTTACTTTGAAATCCCTTGGTTCCGTTACTTATTTCCTTGGTTTTGAGATAGTGAGGGGGCCTCAATCTCTTCATCTATCCCAAACAAAGTATACTATTGATTTGCTTCGACGAAGTAACATGCTACGTTACAAGTCATCTGCCACACCGATGTGCCAAGGTCAAACATTGTGCTAGCAAGACAACAATCCCTTTGGTGATCTCACCTTATTTCATAGTACAATTGTGGGGCTGCAATATCTAACATTAAGTCATCTTAACATAACCTTTGCAGTAAATAAGTTGAGTCAATTCATGCATGCACCATCACAAAATCACTGGTCAGCATGTAAGAGGATTTTGAGATATGTAAAAGGGACTATTGGACATGGCATAGTATTCACACCAGCAAAATTTCTGAAAGTTGAGGCATACTGTGACTCAGATTGGGCTGGTTCTTTGGACGATCATCGCTCCACAACAGGGTATGCTGTCTACATGGGTGGAAATTTAATTTCCTGGAGCTCAAAGAAACAAAAAGCCATAGCAAGGTCTAGCACTGAAGCAGAATACAGGGCACTTGCTCAATGAGCAGTAGAATTAGCATGGTTACAGTCATTATATACTAAAATTGGGGCCAAAATTCAGAACACACCAATGTTGTGGTGTGACAATTCAGGTGCAAAGCAGCTGGCTGTGAATCTCGTCTTCCATGCTTGCACTAAACACATAGAGTTGGATGTGCACTTCATTAGAGAAAAAAAATAGAAAACAAACAACTGGAGATAGGATATGTACCTATTGAAGAACAAACTGCTGATATACTTACAAAAGCATTATCCATTGCTCAGCACAATTATTGGAAGAATAAGCTTCCAGTTTTGGCCTCACCAAACTTGTTCTTGAGGGGCGTGTCGAAGAGAATGCTGACATGGAGAGTGACTCAGCTGCTTTTGAGAATTCAGAAAAGGACAAGAATTCCACAATATTGTTGCTTTTCTCTTTTTTATATATCTGCATCTTTTATTTCTGTTATACTTTCTTGTCTTTTTGTACACCTATAATGATTTGCTATTTGTTGTGTTGTCCTTGAAAGGACACTCTGGTACAAAATTCTAGTATATTCCCATTCTAGAATATTCAATTTTTCTGTATAAATTGTAATGTTGGATAGTGTATTCATTGATGAGAAATAATATAGCCAAAGATACATCATTCTTTCATAGTCATCTTTATTGCTTTTATTCTTTTAAACTACACATAACACAGGGGAGGGTGTTACCTTGGTTTTAAATAATGATGAATATTACAGATGGTTCGATTATGAAGAACATAAAAAACGAAGGATTTCCTTGACTAAACACAACCTTTATTATGAGCATAGATTTAGATGGGATCTTTGAAGTTTATTCCCGTAATTTGAATCAGAAAAATTGAAGCTGGTTAATTGAATAGTCATCCTCAAACAACAAATGTGATCCTAAAGGTCAGTGATAATTAAATGGGTTCTTTGTTTCAAGTGGTCAAGAAGCTGTTTGCAGATGTCTCTAGGGATATGAGGCGGTGGACAAAAAGAATCGAAATTTTGCGTGATTCACGAATTTCACCGCAGGAAAGTCTAATGGCTACCAAAGAAGAAATTCTGAATTAAATTTAGAAAGCATGTCATATTTGGGTTTGTCATTACCAGATAAAGAGGACTACAAATAAGCTTGTCTCAATGACTGCAAATGTGAGGCTTGTAACACCTTACTTCCTTAGAGCCGTTACTAAGTGAGTTTACAACATGCCATCAACTCGCTAATCGAGGTTTTAGGTTAAAATCGTGACTAAGCTGAGATAAAACTCATTAAAAGTCATTAAATATAAAACATTTGTTTATTCATTGAAATCTCATAAATTTTTACAGTTGGGATCCCAAAATACTATTTAGAAAATGTATTACCGATCAAAATGTACACGTGGTCGACTTAGGCGACAAAACAACTATTGCAGTGTATTTCATTTTCCCAAAATAACCTTACCCGTGGTAGCCAGGTAGTACGAACATGTACCCGTCGCTCCACGCTCTTCGTACTTATGGTTGGTCGACCTTTTCCTTGCCCTTACTTGCACCATAGAGCACCCGTGAGTCGAAGCCCAGCAAGAAAACTCAACACAAAACAAATAACATATGCATATTTATTAACAACATATAACAAAGCAGCCAACAAGCTAAACACATAGCGGCCATGCCGTCCCAAGCGCTTTACCAGGCCCTGGGTTCGCGGTCTTCACTGAGAGGATGACTCCAACATCCTAGGAGGGTCACGCCCTAACGGCTTGCACTCCGCATGCTCAATATCGTTCCCGACCACTTGCCATACTCGACTCTGCACTCCACGTGCTCAATGCCGTTCCCAGCCCCTTGTCGTATTCGGTTTCTTACCGTTCTCGGCCTTCGCCGTTCATTCACAAATATGCACTACATAGCTTAATATCAACAAATATTTAAACATATACTAACATAAACAATATGTCTATGCCCTACAATCCAATCAATATGGCCATGCCCTGCAATACAAACAATAGGGCTACGCCTTGCTCTACGGGTACAATAGTTTTCTTACCTGTGTCCCAAGCTATCTGAGCACCGCAATCCCGAGCATAGTCCTCTAACCCGAGCCTCACTGAAAACCTAGTCACAATGCATTCATAGTAGCCATCCATCAAGCTCTAATCCAATAAAAAACTTTGGAATATAATTATAGCCAAAGGGACATTGGATTCTACAAAACTGGGTGATAAAATCCTTCCCGAGCCTTAACATTTAGGTTCTCGAGCTAAAATCCTTCAAACAGCCAATATTTTGAATTTGGGCTACGGCAAGCCCCTTAAGGGCCGCAGCGCGCCCAAGTTAGAGGCAAAATGCCTCTCTATTGAGGGACACGGGTCGCGGCCCTCCAAACCTTGGGCCGCGACGCGCCTGGGCAGATAGAGGCTTCCAGCCTCTTCGACACACACGGGCCGTGGCGCCTGAAGAACAGGGCCACGGCTCGAACCTCCCAACCCAGAAAATCACCATTTTTCCTGTGTTTTCCTTGAGCCTAAACCCCAATTTTCATAATTCAAACATCAATAAAACTCATAATTGAACCTGGATTCCTCGTTTACATATCCTAGTTAACACAATAAGTCCATAAACAACCCCATAAACTCAACAAACATCCAAGATCATACTTAGAACCCATTTCCATGCAAGCCTATATTTCCAAGAGAATTCAACAGTAAAACCAAGTTTAAGAGTTTACGTCTATTACAAATTCAGCCTGAGCAATTCCTATACACTTCTAGCCCTCAATCCCTCAGTCCCTTAGTCTGAATTTCCTATAGACCCTTCAAGCCATCAAGCATCCAACAAGGTAGAGGGAGCCGAGAGAGAAAAAGCAATGAGTCTAGCTGAGAATTTATGTTTCCCTTCCTTCTCTTTAGTTCCAGTGACTTCTTAAGACTACTAAGCCTACTCTGAACTATGTATAACCCCTGTCAAAAGACCAAACTGCCCCTTAAGCTTATCTTAAATCCTTAAGTGACCTAAGGGCAATCCCGTCATTTGCCTTATCCTCCTAATTCCTCGGGTATTCCCATAAATCCTTATTTAAACCCGACATGTCCAAATCATTTCCAAACTAGTACTCGTTACTCAATAATTCCCGAACACATATAACATACCCAAAATACCCCAGGCTCCTCCTGAGCTGGGCATTTGACCTCATTGTGACTTTTATCTAAACCACTCCCTAGGATTGTCTCGGTTCGTGCATCACAAATATATCACCACTCACTCATGCTATCAATCACAATATACTCAAATACTGCATATATGCCCTCAACGGGCTAAAATTACAAATATGCCCCTAATAGAGAAATGGGGCCCACATGCATATTTAATTCACCTAAAGATACATTTCTAATCACATAATCATCAAATTCATTTATTAACATGATTAAATCAATTATTTCCCTCCAGGCACGCGAATCAAGGCCCTAAGCGTTATTAGCAAATTTGGGACAGTACAAAGCGATTTTTTTTTTAAAGATGGAAACTGCAAAAAGAAGAAGCTTCCTCTGAGACATTGTGGTTGTAAAGAGATTTGGTAGATTGTTGGAGTAAGGGGATGTAGAGTTTCACAATTAGTTGAAAGCCACTAGGAGAACCCACCACAAGAACCTAGTTCATCTACTAGGATATTGTTGGGAGAGAGTGAGATTACACCACCACAATATTAAGAATCTACACACAAGTGTCCTTGAAAAAGACTAACAGAAGATTGAGTTAGAGAATGCAAACCCTAGTTTGTCAACTCAGTCTCGACCTCGGCTACGTCCTCAATGTTGCGACCCTCAGGAGACAACCCTTCAAAAAGGAAGAAAAATGAAGGAAATAACTCAGAGGCAGGTAGGAAAAAAAAGGAGATAAATACTTCTAAATTTACACAGTTTATACCGAACTTAGAATTACTCGGGAGAACATTTTTATCGCAAACGAGAATCAGGTCCCATTCAGATGACCTGTTTCGATGCAAAATCAAAGGTCGAAAAGGGATACCAGTAAATTCTGCAGATTCCATAGGGACATTGGTCATACAATTGATGAATGCAAACAACTGAAGGACGAGATCGAAGGTTTGATCTCGAGAGGATATTTTGGACAATATGTTAGAAATAGGAATCCGACTCAAGCTTCGGCTGGGCAGAGGGCAGCTCCTACATAGCCTGCCCAGTAGAATACGACCCCACGTGCAAGGGAGGATGACTGACCTTCCCTATTAGATTGGGAGGATGTGGTAACCATTGTCGGAGGACCACATATTGCTGGGTCGGGCATAAATGCCCAGAAAAGATATGTCAATGAGCTCAAGACGGGGGATGGATCTCCCTACAAACCTGAACCATGAGCTCCAAAACAACAGAGGGTTGAAACTCAACTCATTACTTTCACAGAAGAAGATGCCTCGCACGTCCAGTTTCCCCACAATGACCCTTTGGTCATCACATTCTAGCTTGCCAATAAAATGGTGTGCCGGGTCATGATAGATAACAGGAGCTCGATTAATATCCTTTATAAAGCCACCTTGGAAAAGATGGGACTCTCAGTTCAAGACTTGAAAGCCTGTGTGACGGCGTTGTACGAATTTTTAGGAGAAGGAATAGCCAGTACAGGATCTATGGAGCTCCCGGTGACCTTGGGAGACTATCCAGTCTTAGTAACCAAGATAATGGAGTTCATAGTGGTAGATACCCCACCAGCCTACAATGTGTTGCTCGGGAGACCAACCCTGATTAAGCTGGGGGCATTGTCATATGTGAGGCACTTGCCCATCAAGTTCCCAACACCTAGTGGCATTGAGACACTGAAGGGAGACCAGCTGGCAGCCCGAGAGTGCTATAGCATCTCCATGAGAGGGAAGGTCCAAACAAGTGCACAAGCACTTGTTGTCATATGAGAAATAAGCGGGATAGTTTTCAAAGTTGAAGAAGGGATCAACCCCATAATAGAAGAGGACAGGGCCAATCTCAGGTTAATCAAGGAGCTCGAGGATGTAGAGCAAGATGAAAAAGATACAACTAGGGTGATAAAAATAGGGAAGAACCTCCCAAAGGATGCAAGATAGCAATTAATTCGCTTCCTGAGGGAAAATCAATATGTGTTTGCATGGTCACACTCATACATGGTTGGGATCAACCTAAACATTATAAGCCATGCACTCAACATAGACAAAAGCTTCCTTCCAAAGGAACATAAAGAAGGCTCATGGACGATGAAAGGAAGAGAGCCTTGGTTTATCCGAGATGCTTTCTATCCCAATTGGATAGGCAATCCAGTGTTAGTTCCGAAGCCTAAAGAAAAATGACAAACTTGCATTGATTATTCGGACCTCAACAAGGCATTTCCAGAGGATTGCTTTCCCCCACCATGCATTGATCAGCTCGTAGATGCCACTGTAGGTCACGACATCATGTCATTCATGGATGCATATTCTGGATATAACCGGATAGCCATGCATGCTCCTGACCAAGAACATACGAGTTGTATGACCGATAAAGGCTTGTAATACTACAATGTGATGCCTTTCGGGCTCAAGAATGCCGAGGTCACATACCAGAGATTGGTGAATAGGATGTTTGTCGAGAAAATAGGAAACAACATGGAGGTTTATGTGGATGACATGCTGGTTAAGTCCAAGCATAACTGTAACCACGCAGATGATCTCGCGAAATGCTTTGCTATAATCCAGAAGTACAATATGCTCATCGGTGTATCCTTGGGAAAGTTTCTCGGGGTCATAGTAAATGCTCGAGGCATAGAGGCAAACACGAATAAGATCAAGGCATTAATCGATATGCCCTCACCTCGAAAACATAAAGATGTCCAGAGTTTAACTGAACGAATGGTGGCCTTAAGAAGGTTCATCTCGAATTCTACAAACATATGCCTTCCATTCTTTAATCTTTTGAGAGGGGGCAAGAAATTTGAATGGTCGGACGAGTGTAAGATCGCTTTTCAAGCTCTTAAGAAGCACCTCGCCAAACCACTGATCTAATCCAAACAAATCACATGGGAAGTTTTGTACCTATATCTCGCCACAACTGAGCATGCAATCAGCGAGTTACTTGTTCAGGAGGCTAAGAAAGTACAAAAACCAATTTACTATGTTAGTAAAAGGTTACTGGGGGAAGAGTCAAGATATCCATTAATGGGAAAGCCGACCATGTGCTTGATACATGAATCTCGAAAGCTCCAACCTTACTTCCAAGTACATCCTGTACACGTATTGACTGATCAACTGTTAAGGGAGGTATTGTCGAAACCTGAGGCCTCCAGGAGGTTGTTAAAATGGGCTGTCGAACTCGGGCAATTTGAGATCACCTATCATTCGAGAACAATGATCAAAAGGAAAGCCTTAGTAGATTTCATAGTTGAATGTACGGGAATCGCCAACGAGGAAGTAGTAACCCCAACCTGCGAGCTGTGGAGACTTTATGTCGATGGATCTTTAAATGAGAACGAGTCGGGGGCAGGAATTAGTTTGATCACTCCGATGGGAAATCGTTTTCATTCTGCCTTATAGATTGGCTTTGAGGAATCAAATAATGAGGCTGAAAATGAAGCACTATTAGCAGGACTTCGGATAGCTTCCGAGCTCAAAGCGAAGGCCATTCACTACTATAGTGATTTCCAATTGGTCGTTAACCAGGTCTTAGGAAAATATCAATCTCGTGGCATTAAAATGTCAGCTTACTTGGAAAAATTCAAGGCAATATTCGGGAAATTTGAGTTCTATGCCATTGAACAAGTTCCACGGGAGTGAAACTCAAATGCGGATGCTCTAGCTAGGCTCGCCACAACCAAAGAAGCTGATGCACTCAATGTGGTGTTGATCGAGTTCCTACTGGTCCTAAGCATAGTCGAGCCTAGAGAAGAGGACGTCAACATGATTGATTTGAAATCTACCTGGATGACCCCCATAATTGGCTACGTTGAAACTGGGAGCCTCCCAGCCGACTGGAACGAGGCTAGGAAACTTACGTACAAGATACCAAGATACACCATCTTGGAAGGGAAGTTGTACAGAAGAGGGTATTCTATGCCACTACTAAGGTGTGTAACGCCACCCGAAGCCAGAAGTTTTTTGGAAGAAACCCATCAAGGATTTTGTGGAGATCACACTAGGGGGCATAGTCTATCAAAAAAGGTGATTAGGCAAGGATACTTCTGGCCTACAGTCAAAGCGAAATAATTTAAATACATGAAGTGTTGTTACAATTGTCAACGGTTCACTTCAATCCCGCGAGCTCCACCTACCGAGCTCACCATGTTGAGCCTTTTATGGCCATTCGCAATATGGGAAATTGACCTCATAGGATCCTTACCAACAGGAAAAAAGGGAGTGAAATATGCCGTAGTCGCTGTTGATTACTTCACAAAGTGGACCAAGGTCGAACCTCTAGCTTCTATCACCTCGAAAAAAGTTTTGGATTTTGTGGTAAAAAATATAATTTATAGATACGGGGTACCAAGGAAAATAGTATCAGATAATGGGACCCAGTTCGACAGCGAACTGTTCACACAATTCTATGAAAAGAATGGGATAATCAAAAGTTTTTCCTCTGTGGCCCATCCACAGGTAAATGGCCAGGTCGAAGCAGTGAATAAAACTCTTCAACTCTGAAGACTTTTATTAAGAAAAGACTAGAAGATCTAAAGGAAGATGGCTAGAGGAACTACCACAATTCCTATGGGCCTACAGAACAACAACTCAAACTTCGATGGGGCATACCCCCTTCTACCTAAATTATTGTTGCGAAGCTATGTTACGTATTGAGGTCAAAATCCCAACAATAAGATGTGAGGCATACGACCAGACCTCAAACCAATCCCAGCTCGAAGAAACTGTAGACCTAATTGAAGAAAGATGAGACAAAGTCCAACTAAAGAATGTTGCATACCAGCAAAGGGCTGGAGATACTTCAACAAGAGGGTTCAAGACAGAAAATTTGGATTGAGAGACTTGGTGCTCAGGCATGTGTTTTTTGCCACATGAGACCCCTCGGCAGGTGTGCTCAGGCCTAATTAGGAAAGACCATACCAAATTTAGTCCATCATTCGACCTGGTGTTTATAAGCTTGTGAGATTGAATGAAGAATTAGTACCACGAGCTTGGAATGGTGAACATTTACGACCTTATTATTAGTAATGTAGGAATGATGTTATTGCATTTGTAACCCGGCTTGCACTTAATTTTTTCTTTTTATCAGTAAAGCACTAAATTTTATTCAAATTTTGTGTATTTTTATTATTGTACTTTTTGCAAGCTTTCAAAATTCAATAACCTAATATTGCAATCATAAGATATTAAGGGGGCATAAGTGGTATACAATAATACCATAGCTCAAAAGTATAACATCAATAAAAACCAACTAAATAGTCAAAGTGTATGGATTATTAACCAAACACAAACTAAATAAGTTTGGAATGAACCAATATATTCTTATCGACATAACTAAAAGTTGGAATTCTAGATAAACCAATGAAAATTTTATAAGTCGAGACAGAACTTAAAATTTTTGCAAATAAGTTTCAACCTCGGGACCTCAATACCATACTCGAGGATGAGAAAAAGTTACTACAATTAAGAAAAAAAATAATAACTAGACTAATAAGGTTACCCACCAAAAAAGTATTTTAAATAAAGATACATGGTAAAAGTAACATTTGATCTTGAAGATAACGAAGTCGAAAAATGTCCAAACGGGTGAACTATGTATGAATGCATGGAAATTTGAGCTCAAGCACAACAGGTATTTGTGGGGATAAACAAATATGGAAGTAAATACTTTATGGGCATGCTCAAAATATTTCGAGGCTAGAAATGTGAAGCATACGATAGAGGAAAAAAGCGTCAAAGGTAGAGAGTGTGCATAAAAGTTTTGATAAAGAAATTTAAGCATAAAAATATAAACTTCCATCAAAATATAAAAAACTCAAACCTTGAGTTTTAATTGTCTTTGCCCAAGGGGCATGAAAAAATATTTAATTACAAAAGAAAAGGGACACAACCCTTTTAAAAACACGATTCATTCTTGGCCAGCATGAGCAGACTCAGCTTCTTCGCCTATCTCCTCTTCACCTCCGCCATCGAAGGTGGTGACAATAACCTCCTCCTCGGCCAACTGAGCCTTCCACTTAGAGATGAACTCCTCTTCCTTGTCTAGAAGGAACGAGGTGTCCGTCTCGGTGTTTAGAGACCACATCCTGTACATAGCCTGGTCGATAGCCCAATCCTTCTTTACCTTGAATTCCTCGAGCATGCGTTTCTTCTTATCATCGAGGATCTCAAAGGGGCGCTCTTTTCTTCCTTCGAACGATCGATCTCGGCCTCGGCAATGCTCGTTTCTGCCTTTAGGCAATTGATCTCGGCCTTAGCGGTGTCAAAATCAGTCGTCTTGGTATCGATCTTAGCCCTGACTATACTTTTTGGGCTCAACAAAAACACCGTTGAGTCCCATTGACTGTCTTCGGTACATAACCTCTGAGTTTGTCTGCACTCAATAACTTGACCTATTAGGCATGATGATCACAGCGAAAAGCCTTCCCATGGGAAAACCAAACAGCACCACATTCATATACAACAATAGTACTAAAATAGTTGCCTGTAAAGTTCATGAATCAATTAATAAGCCCTGCTCTTACCAACATAAATACAATGCTCTTTACTCTAGCTTCCAGGTAAAGCATTTATTTATCAATTGAGTAGGCAAGCACATAATCATATCTATAGTCTAGGGCTAGGCCACCACAGGGTCGGGGTGCGACCCAGTTTTCCCAATCTTTCCTCAGCCAAATATTACCAAAAATCAATTCCAATAAGTCACGAAACCATAATTCTATTCCCCAAACATCCCCAGCACTTTAAGATTAATGAAACCCAGCCCTAAACACACTTAAAATCCCACCAAAACACAAAATTCAACACCTTGAGCCATAAGTTCAAGAACACCAAAAAAACTAGAACATAATTCAATCAAACAAAGATTGCAACTGTTGACGGTAAGAACTCGTCAACGATTGATGGTTAGAAAACTTCAATCTCTATACTCTAGGAAGCTATATATTAGATAGAAAGAACTCTTAAACAACAGGAGAAAAACTCAGGCGAGCATGAGAACCAGAAGCATATATTTCTTAAGTCTCGTTTTTACATTCAGTTTTCCAACCCCTTAGCCTGAGGGGTTGGAGCCTATTTATAGGGGAGGCTCTATTGGCCCAGGATACAAACAAGTCCCAGACCACTGGGATGTACATAAGTACTCTGATAAAGTAGTGGCTCAGGGCGTAGTGGTGTCTACCCTGATGGTGTCAGAGTCGTGGCCTTGGACATAGTACTGTCGGCTCTGGCGCATGGTCGAGGGTGTCCCAGTGGTCTCACCACTCTTCGTACAGGTCCGTACCGCCACTACTCCTCAGACGCAGATCATAGGGTCGTGCCTCTGTTCTCTCCATAACCGTACACCCCGTGTCAGCGCACGTGTTCCGTACTCGGTGGTCCTCATCAATTCCCGTTAAATGCTCCACATTCGTTTGGCCTATCAACAAGATTCCCCTAAGTGATCCCATGCCTGTGCCAAGGAGGATCTTGAGAAGTCGAGGTGCCGAGGGTCAGGGCCGGCCTATGCGGATCGCATAGACACGAGGCTAGGAGCACGGGTACCTCAACACACCCCTCACCCTCGCATAGCGAGGCTGCCTCTCCTCCTTCCGAGCATAGCGTCGCGAGGCTAGGAACACGGATACCTCAACACAGCCCTCACCCTCGCATAGCGAGGGTTCCTCGCATAGCGAGGCTGATGTTCTTCCTCCGAGGTGCGGCGTCGCGAGGCTAGGAGCACGGACACCTCCACATAGCCCTCACCCTCGCATAGCGAGGCTGACGCTCTTCCTCCGAGTGTGGACGAGGCTTGATGCCTGCTGGAATGGGGCGCACGGGGATGGCCAGCTAGGGGCCCTCGCATAGCGAGGGTGAAGTTTGGATCGGCGAGTGGCCGAAGTCCCTCGCCTAGTGAGGGTGACTCTCTTACCCCAACTCCTTCACCATCATGTGATGCCCTTTCAGGATGTCTCGTAACATAGAGCTTCACTTGTGAATAGAATTCACAAGGAAAAAATTCCATATTTACACTTCCCCCCGAGTCTATAAGTGCACTTTTAAGTGTGTTTGTAGACTTTCTCCACTTCTCTTGTTTGACATGCACGGCCAATCTTGGGGGATTTTGCCTTGGCAATTTTTCCAACGCCTCTTGAAGAAGCATGAGGTGAGGCTTGGGGTTGTGTTTCTTTTTTTTTTGAGCGTCCAAAGAAACACAAAAGTCACCCAACACTTGAGGGCATCCATGAGAGATCCTAAGATTGCATAAGGACCAATCATCCTCCATCGCGGATCCCAAGGTTACCCATACTCTTGATCTCCACCATTTATAGGGAAATAAATCCAAGGGCTAGGGAGCATTGACTTTCCCTATAAATACTCCAAGGCTTGAAACCACTTCTCTACACAAAAACTTGCTTAGCCTAGTGGTATTCCCTCTAAGCCTCTTCCAAGAGCTCCAAGGTTCTATTCTCAATAGAAGCATTTTTGAGGTATCCCTTCTTTTATTTCCATTCTTCTTTCTTTCTCTTCTTTTTTTTTTTATTTTGTTTTAATTTTTTTTTTCTTTTTTCTTTTTAGCTTCGTGGCAAAGCTGGGCATTACCTCGCTCCTACGATCTTGCTCCTGCTCCTTTGTAAGTCTGTCCTTGCGTCCCCTCAGTTTCGTATCCCCGCAGGTATGTCTCTTTCATCTCTTCTCCCTTTCGTTTTGCATTGATTATACGAGAGTAAGATTGATGGTTGCATGACATTCAACCTTCAGAGTTTAGCATTTTCTTCGCATAGCCTTTCCAGTACCCATACACCGGCCCTTTTCTTATACCCTCACACTCGTGTTGTAGATATTGAGTCGCCCTTATGCGCACACGCCCTCAAGTCTTAGCTTGTCCATGGCGTCTAGGCGATGTCCCGAAGGTCCGTCTAATGTCGAATTTATTGAGTTGTCCTCCTCCGAATCGGAGGTCGACGCATGTAAACCTTCTAACCGCGGGGGTGTGCGGGCGCTCTACCTTAGGAGATTATCTTATCTTAGACATAAGGCGGACTGTCTAGAGAGGGAGCTAGAATCCCATCCCGGGGACGCAGGTTCTGATCTCTTCCCCCGGCAAGCGACTTACATTTCCCAGCTACAATCCACCCTCCAGGATTGCCTTTCCGAAATTGCTTGCCTAGAAGAAAACTTGCCCCCCGAGCCCTTTTCCTTCTGTCATGACGAGTCTCCCGATTACGTGGATTCCTCCTTTGAAGGAGGTGGACATGAATTGGTTGAGCCGGAGTTCCTTTCCATGGTGCCGCCCGCGTTCCCTCTCCTGTCCCCTGTCTTGCGCCCTAGGGTTAAGCAAAAAGCTGGTAGACATAGGACATGTGGGGGATCTTCTAGGACCCTTAGAAAGTTGGTTGCTCATAAATTGCCTTACTTTGTCCAGGTACCCGAGATGCCGAAGAGAGTTTTGGACACTTCTGATGAAGTTAGAAGGTCTACCGTTACCCTGAAGAAATTGGGCAACATGCTGAAAGCCCATAAGTTACCCCTGAACCTCAAGTTTGTTATACCAGAGCGCAAGGAACGCGCGTCTGCACCGCAAAAGGGATTCGTGGCGTTTAGCGATGCCATAATCCGATCTGGTGGAGCTCTGCCACTCCACTCTTTCTTCATCAAAGTGTTGGACTACTTTGAATTGGCGCCACTACAATTGTCCCCCAACTCCTGGGTGATGCTCAGCTGTTTGTATGTGTTGTACCATCAGGTGTACTCTAGGGGGCCTTCCATAAGTGAGGTTCATTACTTCTTCACCCTGAGGGAGAATACATCAGCCCCCGGGTTCTACCAGCTCCAGAAAGCCGCGGCCCTTAAAGGGAGTTCCCTCTTGGAGGGATCTATTTCCAATAGGGGGGCTTGGAAGTCAGACTACTTCTATACTTATAGTGGGCAGACCCGATACTCTAACTTCAATGCCCCACGTAAGGCTATCATCACTTTGATCCCATATACCGGAAATTTCTCTTATTAATCGACCTCTTTTTTTTATAGTTCTTGTAACTGTGGTAATTTCCTTTCGTTCGATGGCAGGTCTCTTAGGGGTTGTCGGTCCTAATCTGAAACGGGCAGCTCATGACCGGGTAATACAAATCCTGGCTATGCCGAAGGAACGCAAACAAGCCAGCACCCTTTTCACGGAGAGCAATCTCCACTTATGTGGGCTGCTGACCCCGGATCAGAAAGTTACCTTATGCTCCATTTCCCCTGAATCTGAGGATCCACGCCCCGCGTCACCCGACTCTGTTGATTTACCCCCAGTGGCACCCGTACTTGAGAGTCTGTGGGTATATGGTCACGATGAAAGGAATTACGATGAAGCAGCCGATAGGGATTACGTCTATTCCCCGGGTGACCATATGGATGTTGAGGAGACTGTGGTGTCTGAGAACTACTCCTGCTTGTACTCTGTTGCTGGCAGGGCTAAGGGTGTAGCCGATGACGGTCATACTGGCGGTGCTACCTCTCGGATGTCGCCGTTAGCGCCTGGCGGTGAGTTTGCCTTTGACGCCCCTGCCCCTTGCCCCCCTATGCCTAGGAGGAATTTTGTCATTCCCTCTTTTGATGGGGTTCCTTCACCCCCGAGGGGGCATTCCAGGTGGGCATCCACAGGCGTCTCTTTACCCCAGGAGGCGACCCCGCACTCTTCTGCTCCTCGCACTACTGTGGACGGGTCAGGGCCTTCTCGGTCCCCATCCTTGCCAAAACGGGCCTCGACAAGCACTCGCGCCTCCCCCGGCTCAGCTCATGTTTCTATTCCCGAAGATCATCCCCTGGCGAGCCAATATGGGGAAGCCATGAGCCATCACTTGGGAAACTTTCCTGAGGGTGAATGGGGGACGCTGCACGATGTTCCCGAGGCTGAGCTAGAGAATGCCTATATGCGAGCCTCCTTGCAGGTAACTGTCGCAATATTTGGTTTATTAATTTATGATAGCCACATAAATACCTTTTATATTACTTCTGGTGTATCATCTGACCCCTAAGGCTTTGTTTCATATCTTCGTCCTCAATCAGGCCTCTATTTTGAACCATCGGCTGCTTGCCTCCCACTCTTCATCGGCTCAACGGTTGCAACACGAGCTTGAGGAGGCACTGAGGAACCTTTCGGTGGCCGAGACTGCGAAGGATGCCTTGTCCAGCCAACTGGCCGAGATGGTATGCCAGAGGGATACCGCCTTGGCCCGGGTTGCCTCAACCTCTCAGAGCAACATTCAGTTGGAGGCTACCATCCAAACTCTGAACGGGAGGATCGCTGTGCTTGAGGCTGAGCTTGTGAACGTGGAGGATCGCATAATCGGGAAAACGTTGCATGCTGTTTGGAGGACTAACCCCACCGTTGACCTATCTCCTTTCGGGGACCATGCCGTCGAGAAGATTTCTGAGTGGAAAGATCACGGTGGAGATTTGTAGATCCCCTTGTACTCTGTCTATGTATGCTTTTGTTATGTAATCCCTTGTACCATTTCTTCTCTCTTTTTTTTTTTGTCAAGCTTAAGGGGCTCTGATGAGTCCCTCTTATCACTGTTGTTCGTGGATTACATTTTTTTTTTATTTATTTGATGGAGATAACCTTTCTGGTGCACCTTGGTTATGCTTGTAAGGACACTTTAACCCGTTGGGCTGTTGGGGTCCTTTTATATTCTTTGCGCGCGCTTGTTACTTTTTGCGAGAAGCGTCCTTCTCGTCCTTATACATAGTACTATTTTTTTTTCCAAGGGTCCCTTGTAAGACCCTTTTTGGGCTAGCCGGCTTAATGGCCGGTCTAGACTTATTGGGTGATTCCCTCCTTACAGCCTCACCTCTTGGGGTGTCGGCCTTTCGTCGGGGGTCATCCTTTTGAACCAATCCCTTGATATTCATAAGGGTAGCTAATCCTTGTGAATATAAGAGACAATTTTTTTTTTGTTTACTTTTGTCGTCCTGCCCCCCAAGTACCTGGTGAGATTTATCTCGGCGGGGACTTTAGTTGATATTCGCATAAAGAAGTAAGTTACACACGAAGTGGAAGACAGTTTCATTCATGGTAGTCGGATTACAACGATATATAGATAGGTAAAAGGCTTACATCTACTTGGGAGGTTATCTAGGTAACCTCTTTGATTCTTATCTACTAAAATAGCATAACCTGCAACAAACTAAGCATAGCTACTACTTGTACCAGGCGCGGGAGTCTCATTGCTAGTCTTACCTGGTTGGGCCTTTCGTGATTCTGGGGTCTTGTCCCTGTGGGTCTGTACCTCCGTGCATCACCAGCGCTGTTGGTTCTGATGGCTTCTCTGACTTGTGAAGGGAGGTGTTATAACACTCCCTTGCCTCTCTTTGTTCTCCCTTCATACTCGCTACCCCACCAGGAGTTGGGAACTTGACGGTGAGGTGGTATATTGAAGTGATTGCTTTCAATTCTCTTAGGGATGGTCTCCCCAATACTGCATTGAAAGCAGAGGCGCAATCTACTACGACGAAGTTTGCTATGATCGTGGTTTGTCGGGGTTGTTCACCCATAGTGAGTGCTAATTCGATCACCCCTAGAGGTTGTATCGAGTCCCCTGCGAACCCGTATAGGGAGGATTGACAAGGCTTCAAGTGCCTGATGCCCAAACCCATCTTTTCCAGGGCGGGGCGATATAAGATGTCCACAGAACTTCCATTGTCTACGAGGACTCGATGCACCCGCCGGTTGACCAACTGAACTGTCAACACCAGCGGATCATTGTGGGGGAAGTGTACCCCCCGCGCGTCCTCCTCGGTGAAAGTGATCGAGTCATTTTCTCCCTTGAAGCTCTTTGGGGGTCGTTGTTCCAAGCTCATAATGCAGGGTGGTGGACTTAGCCTGGCTTCTCTAGCATACCGATCTCGTCCTTTCCGGGAATCTCCCCCAAGCCCTGGACCTCCGAAAATAGTTCTCACTTCCCGCTGTATCTCTGGAGCTTCTCTATGCGTCCTAGATAGCACTGGTTCGTCCTCCGTTTTCAGCCTTTCCTTCCTGACATACCGACCTAGGTGCCCCCTGCGGATGAGTTCCTCAATTTCTTCTTTCAGGTGGATACATTCTGCTGTGGTGTGACCAATATCCTTGTGGTATTGGCAGTACCTATTGGGATCCCTCTGGGACCAATCCTTCCTCATTGGTGGGGGCTTCTTGAAGGGAACCCGCTTCTCGTTGGTGATGTAGATATGCTCCCTTGTATCCGTCAGGTCCGTATAGAAAGTATAAGCCGTTTGCCTATGGTCGCTTCCCCGCTTGGGTTTTCTATGTTGATCATCCCTCGATCCTTCGTATGCCCTCTTCTTCTTCGCACCATTCGACCCTTCATTGGTTGGGGGCTGTGCAGGGGACTCGACCATTCCCGCCTTTAAGTTCGCGTGACCGTCCTCTACACGAATATACTTCTGTGCTCTCTCGTAGAAGTCATCTAGATCTGTGACTTCCCTCTTGAGCATATTATCCCACAACTTGCTTCCCAGAAGCACCCCGGCGGTGATGGCCATTTTTAACTCTCTGCGGGTCAGGCTCCCCACTTTGGCTGCTTCTATATTGAACCTATGGATATAGTTTTTTAGGCTCTCATTTTCGCCCTGTTTTACATTGGCTAGGCTAGTCCCTGGAATTGTATAATCACGCACGGCATGATGCTGCTGGAGAAATTCGTCTGAAAATTGTTGCCAAGACCTGACGGACCCCGGTCGAAGTCTCTTAAACCATTTGTATGTGGGCCCTTTCAACATGACTGCGAAACAGTGGCATCTAGCCCCGCTACTTATCCCCCGCAGCTTCATTAAGTCATTGAATGCGTCTAGATGGTACTTGGGGTCGGTGCTTCCTTCATACGGGGTCATATGAGGCTCCTTGAAGTTGGCTGGGAGTCGAATGGCTTGGATCTCTTTGGTGAAAGGCGATTCATAGTCAAACTCTTCCTCAAGGCTCTGCCCTCCAGACACGGTGACAATCTTACTCCGCAGGCTCTTCATCTCCGTATCGAGGTCTTGCCTCCTCTTCTTCAGGGAGTCCCTCAACATGGACGGGTTGACATCTTCCTTTCCTTTGCCCTCCCGGGGGACAGTAGGAGGGGTAGTTCTCTTATTCGCCCTCTTCTTGTTGAGCTCCTCTCGTAGGTCTGAGGGCGTCCTCTTTGAGGTGACCTCGACGTCACTGCGAGAGCCACCATTGTTCCCTTGCTTTGGCTCCTGGGGTGGCCTCGATGGTCTAGGATGCTCTTGTGGCTTTTCCCTGGGGGTGTTACTGGTGGAGTGTCTGGTCCTTCCGTCGTCTACTGGGACAGTGGTTTCCCGACCCTTCTCTTTCCTCTTGGGCAGGGTCATGTTCGACTTACCTTGCAACAGGCCATTCAGCACCTCCTGCATGTTCTCCAGGGTAGTCTCCAGTCTTTGGTTTTTACGGTGCAGTTCATGAATCTCCTCTTCATAGAAACGAGATTTAGAACTTGAGCTCACAGAATGGACCCGGGGTTGTTTATCGCGTTTGTGCGTTGAGGGGCCCGGGTCTTGCCGGCCGGAGTTCGGTACCTTCGGTGGTTTGGGAGGAGGGAACTCGTTGGCGTTCCCGGGTGGTGCAGTAGTTGTCCTTGGAGGATTCTCACCGGGCGGGATGGCCGGAGACGAGGCCTCCTTGTCATTCTGGTGAACCTCAGGGTCCCTTGGGGGGTCTATGTCTCGGGGTGGAGGTGGATCCTTCATGGAGGCCTTCAGCTGGACTCCGGTAAGGTGGACCTCCACCTCTCGAGGCTCCTTGAGACGCTTCGAACGTCTCGGCATTTTTCCTTGCCGGAAGTAATGGCAGAACAGTAGCTTGGTGCTTACGTTCCCACAGACGGCGCCAAACTGTTGACGGTAAGAACTCGTCAACGATTGATGGTTAGAAAACTTCAATCTCTATACTCTAGGAAGCTATGAATTAGATAGAAAGAACTCTTAAACAACAGGAGAAAAACTCAGGCGAGCATGAGAACCAGAAGCATATATTTCTTAAGTCTCGTTTTTACATTCAGTTTTCCAACCCCTTAGCCTGAGGGGTTGGAGCCTATTTATAAGGGAGGCTCTATTGGCCCAGGATACAAACAAGTCCCAGACCACTGGGACGTACATAAGTACTCTGATAAAGTAGTGGCTCAGGGCGTAGTGGTGTCTACCCTGATGGTGTCAGAGTCGTGGCCTTGGACATAGTACTGTCGGCTCTGGCGCATGGTCGAGGGTGTCCCAGTGGTCTCACCACTCTTCGTACAGGTCCGTACCGCCACTACTCCTCAAACGCAGATCATAGGGTCATGCCTCTGTTCTCTCCATAACCGTACACCCCGTGTCAGCGCACGTGTTCCGTACTCGGTGGTCCTCATCAATTCCCGTTAAATGCTCCACATTCGTTTGGCCTATCAACAAGATTCCCCTAAGTGATCCCATGCCTGTGCCAAGGAGGCTCTTGAGAAGTCGAGGTGCCGAGGGTCAGGGCCGCCCTATGCGGATCGCATAGACACGAGGCTAGGAGGACGGGTACCTCAACACACCCCTCACCCTCGCATAGCGAGGCTGCCTCTCCTCCTTCCGAGCATAGCGTCGCGAGGCTAGGAACAAGGATACCTCAACACAGCCCTCACCCTCGCATAGCGAGGCTGATGTTCTTCCTCCGAGGTGCGGCGTCGCGAGGCTAGGAGCACGGACACCTCCACATAGCCCTCACCCTCGCATAGCGAGGGTCCCTCGCATAGCGAGGCTGACGCTCTTCCTCCGAGTGTGGACGAGGCTTGATGCCTGCTGGAATGGGGCGCACGAGGATGGCCAGCTAGGGGCCCTCGCATAGCGAGGGTGAAGTTTGGATCGGCGAGTGGCCGAAGTCCCTCGCCTAGTGAGGGTGACTCTTTTACCCCAACTCCTTCACCATCATGTGATGCCCTTTCAGGATGTCTCGTAACATAGAGCTTCACTTGTGAATAGAATTCACAAGGAAAAAATTCCATATTTACAGCAACTTACCTCAACTGTGATTTGTATCCTCCTAGTTGCAGCTAATCCAACCCTAGACCTAAGCTTTCAATCCCAAGCTTGAATTCCACCAATTTATCCCAAAATCAAGCTTTATTTGGTAGAGTAGAGAGAGAGAGAGAGCTTTATTTGTTTCTGCTTGTTTACCTTTAGCTCTACTGAGTTCTAAGGTTGTCGAGTGTTTGTATGTTCATGTGTATCTTACTTAGAGTTCAAGTAACTCTCAGCAAATCCTGAGGCTCGGGGTATCGAAAACGTCCGCGAGGGTAAAATGGTCAAAATTCCTAAAATTTCCTCTTAATCTCACTAACAATGAATCTATCCTTAAATATTTATTCCTATTACCCGATATCTCGGTAATGTACTAAATACTCAAAATACCCATTGACTCACCCCATGTCAGGTATTTGGTCCTGTTGTGACTTTCCCGCTAACTTGCTCCCTATGATCGCCTCGTGTCGAGTAACCTAAATATATCCAAATAATAATATGGTCTCACATATATATCACATATATGCACATATATTTCAAATATACTCGTAACGGGCCAAATTATGAAAAATGCCCTTCTAATAAGAAACAGGCCCATGTGCATATTTAATACATCTAAACATGCATATCTAGTCATATCGTAATACAACTAACATAATCATATACTGATACACATATAAATATCACATAGACACATATATCACAAATAATTTTCCATCTTGGATCCCTAATCAAGGCCTTAAGCCTCATGAGGTAATTTGGGACGTGACATACCATATCCGTGGTTAAAGGAATATCCATCATGAGATTCCTAAGCCACTCGACCTCTTTGCCGGTTGCTGCTAAAGCTATAAACTTCGCTTCCATGGGTGAGTGTGATATACAAGTTTGCTTCTTGGAGCCCCATGATATTGCACCTCTTCCAAGAGTAAACACCCAACCGATGATGGAGAGATTATCTCCATCTTCCGATATCCAATTAGCATTGGAATATCCTTCAAGTCTCTTTGGAAACTTTGTATAGTGGAGACTATACTCTTTGGTACCCTTAAGATAACAAATAATTCTCTCAATATATTTCCAATGCTTGATACTTGGATTGCTAGTAAACCTACTAAGTTTACTAAGCGCATATGAAATATTTGTTCATGTGCAATGAGCAGTGTACATTAGGCTTCCTATTGCACTTGCATATTCCAATTTTTCCACCGCTCTTCTTTCATTCTTTTCAAAATTTATGTTTGAATCAAATGGTGTATGTACCTTTTTGATTTTGAGATGGCTGAATTTTTCAAGCACTCTCTCATCACAGTGGGTTTGACTCAACACCAAACCCCCACTATTCCTTCTAACTTTGATACCTAGAATGGTATCCACCTTTTCAAGGGTTTTGATTTGAATGTTAGAAGAAGCATACCTCTTCGTTTCTATTATTTCATTACTCAAAATCAACATATCATCTACATATATATACACAAGTATGACATAGTCAACACAAGTCTTATAGTATAAGCACTTGTCCGCATTGTTGTGTCTAAATACATTAGAAACAATGAATTTACCAAACTTCTCATACAATTGTATTGGAGTTTGTTTTAAACCATATAATGATTTGACAAGTCTACACACTTTATGTTCATTTCCTTGAAGAACAAAACCCTCCGGTTGTTCCATATAGACCTCCTCCTCGAGATCACCATTTAGGAATGATGTTTTGACATCCATTTGGTAAACATAAAGGTTATATAGAGATGATAAGGCAAACAAAAATCTTATAGAAGTATTTCTTGCTAGCGGTGCATATGTAGCAAAGTAATTAATTCCCTCTCTTTGTTTGAATCCTTTGGCTACTAACCTAGCCTTGATGCTTTGTATGGTGCAATCGGTATGATATTTCTTTTTAAATACCCATTTGTACCCAATTTGTTTGGACCCCTTTGGAAGGCCAACCAATTACCAAGTGTGATTTGACATAATTGAATTCATTTTATCATTAATTGCCTCCTTCCAAAAAGTAGAGTCTCTTGAGGACATTACTTCTTTGATAGTTTTGGAATCATCTTCTATTTAAAGTACTGTTGGATGTTTCCAAGTAACTTCCTTATTATCACCTTCAATAGGGTATAATGTCTCTATTTGAGAACACTTCTCACTTGATCCCAAATCTTTGAGCCTTTGGCTCTTTCTAGGCAATTGAGGTTGCTCACCAACTATTTTAGGAGTCTCATCTTGAGGCTCTCTAGTTTTAGTTGGTTCTAACTTGTTGTCATCGCATGACATGTTCTCAAAGAACTCGACCTATCTAGATTCAATTATTATATTAGACTCCAAATCTAATAATATATAAGCGTTGCTATTTTGGGCATAACCCACAAATGCACATCTTATAGCCCTTGGACCTAACATGGTCATTTTATGATCGATTCTCTTGCAATAAGCAAGACACGCCCACACTTTAAGATAACCAATGTTTGGTTTCTTTCTTTCCATAAATCATACAGTGAGATATTATTTTTCTTCATGGGAATAAGAATCAAAATATGACAAGGGAATAGCAAGGCTTCACCCCACAAACTAAAATTCAATTTAGAGGGTAATAGCATAGCGTTAATCATCTCAATAAATGTTATATTTTTTTCTTTTGCTATACCATTTTGTTGTGGAATATAAGGGGTTGTACATTCATGAATTATTGCATGCTTTTCACAAAACAAGTTAAATTCATTTGAAAAATATTCACTACCCCTATCACTTCTAAGCACTTTGATTTTCCTTTCAAGTTGATTTTCAACTTCTGCTTTATAAACCTTAAAGACATCAAATGCTTCATCTTTATTCTTAAGATAATATACATATGTGAACCTAGAGAAATCATCAATGAAAGTAATAAAATATCTACTTCCTCCTCTATTCAACATTCCATTAAGTTCACATAAATCACTATGTATCAAATCTAACAACTTAGAGTTCCTTTCAACACTAGGAAAATGTTTTTTTTTTACCATTTTAGGTTTAACACATAATTCACATTTATCATGCTAAACATTATCACAATAATTTAATCCACATTTGATAGCCCTATTATTTATGCTAAATCCTATATGTGCGAGTCTAACATGCCACAAATTAATAGAATTTGAATCAAGCATATAACAACAAGAAGAAGAAACTTTATTGTTCACATGGTCAATAGATGTACAAATTTTGAACATGCCATCACAATCATATCCCTATCCCACATAAACATTGTCTTTAGATAAAATGAGCTTGCTGGAATCTATCACTACCTCGATTCCCGGCTTCCCAAGTAAATTGCCACTAACAAGGTTTCTACTCATTTCCAGTACATACAAGACATTGGTGAGTAGACCTTTCTCGCCGGATGTGAAGAACAAATCAATGGTTCCCTTTCCTTCAACTTGGACCTTTTCTCATTTCACATTTGTGTCTCATGCCCTTCATTTGAAGATTCAAAGGTCTTGAAAAGATTTCTATTATAGGTGACATGAACGGTGGAACAAGTATCATACCACCACCCACTCACCTTTCCATGAATGGCATTAACTTCACATAGTGTTGCCACTAGCTCATATTGAGTTGAATTGACTCTTGCCTCATTATTTTGGTTCTTCTTGAACCTACAATCTCTAGCAAAGTGGCCATTATTGTCCCTTGGAACTTTTGAATTGTCCATCATTCTTCTTAGACCCTAAGGGTTTTTTACCCTTGCCATTGTTCTTACCAATTCCTTTGCCATTGTTAGGAGGGTTAGCCACCACATTGGCCTTAGAAGTCTCTCCATTGGTGTAACATCCCAAATTTCCTAATGTGGCTTAGTGCCTGGATTAGGGGGCCGGGAGGCAATAATTGAGTTATTATGTGAATTATATTATAATATAATTATGCTTGCATGTTAGAAATATTAAATATGTGTATGTGGGCCCGTTTCTGATAAGAAGGGTATTTTAGTAATTTGACCTGTTCAGTGTATAAATGCAGATATGTGTTTTTGTGATTGAGACCACATTATTATGTGGATATATTTGGGTTACTCGACGTGAGGCGATCCCGATGAGCAAGTTAGTGGAAAAGTCACAACGGGGCTTTATACCCGGCTCAGGGTGAGCTTGGGGGTATTTTAGTAATTTAGTACATTACCGGGAGTTAGTGGGTAATGGGAAATTATTTTGTAATCATGTGAGAATATTGGAAGCAATGAGAATTATAGGATGTAAATTGTGAATAGCGGGGTAAGCAACGAAGGACAAAATTTCCCTTGAGAGAATTTGATGAATAGGCTAAGGGCAAGGGTTAATTTAGTCATTTCTGTCAAAGTTTTTGGACTCAATTGGCTGGCAAATCCTTAGATGATTTAGGAACCTAAAGAAAAAGGAGAAATTCTCAGCAGCTCTTATTCTCTCTCTCACATTTTGTTCTTCACCCTTGGAGCTTTGGTGGGTTGAGTCAAATTGGAAGAGAATTAGCTTGAAAGGGAGGCTTGAAACCAGGGATTTGTTGGGAGAAGATTAAACCTTGGGTCATATTGTTGAGGTAAGATATTTTTTTTAAGAGCTATGGTGTTTTGCATGTTTGATGGTTGGGAAGTTGAGCTTTGAGATTTTTGATGAGTTTTAATCTAGTATTTAGCTGGGTTTGGTTGGTGAGAAGGAGTTTATTGATTTTGGGGATTTAATTGGAAGATTGGGATATAATTGGGTGGTTTCTGGTTGGGTTCGAGGGGCTGGGCTGCGGCTCTGTTCTTGGTGAGCCGCGACCCTTTAAGAAAAAAATTGAGCCAGGAGGGCTCGGTGGCAAGAGAGCGACGCAGCACCACATGAGCAGGGCCGCGGCGCGTGTCTAGTTACCAGGGAGGCTGAGCCTTTGGAATTAGAGGTGGGCCGCGACATGGGTCCATGGGGCCACGGCCCTTAAGGGGATTTTTGTCCCTAATAAGGATTTTAGATCGGGAATTTAATCATTTGGGCTAAGGGTCGATTCTACTTCCTTGTTGAGTGGAATTCAACGCCCCGGAGGCTAGGATTTGGTCTAGAAGCTTTTATTGTCCAATTTTTGATGGAATTATTTATTATGGTTGTGACTAGGGCAACACTAAGGGCTCAAATCGGGGATCGTACTCAAAGGGGCGTTGCTAGTAACTTGCATTCCGATTGAAGGTAAGGAAATTGCACCCATTATGTGAATGTGTGATTAGAGCTTAGTCAATGCTTAATATAGATATGATTAAGGCTTTGGCCCTGTTAATGAACATGATTATAATTATGTTTGAGAATATCTAATTAGGTACATTGGAGTGCGCCTAAATATGATTATAACTATGACTGTTGTTTGAATGTATTATATTGCATTGCAATTGTTGATATGCATACTATATGAGATATGTGGTTGTCTGTTGTGACTAGGAAGCTCGGTTTATAAACCAGAGGGTTATTAGGAAGTTAAATGGGAATCAATTTATTAGTCGAGGGCATAAGGCTTCGACTTACAAGTCGGAGGCATGTGAGGCTTGACTTATAAGTCAAGGACTTAAATGACTCAGTTTATAAGCTGAGATTGGCATTGTGCACGTGGAGTGCAGGCCACCATGGCTGGGCCACCCTGGGACTGCAACATGCACTTGACTAGCTTAGATGCCAACATATTGAAAGGAAGTGCGACACGCCCTTGCGTGACCCCATGGTTGCCAACTTGTATAATGAATATGCCAGTTTTAGTTATTACTGTTTGATAGTTATATTACTCTGTGAACTGCTTAATATGTTTTCTTGCTGAGTCTTTTGGCTCACAGATGCTTTGTGGTGCAGGTAAAGGCAAAGAGAAGCTCAACCATCCATGAGTCGGAGGGCGATAGCAGTGATATGTACATATGCAATCTGCTCAACCACCACGACCGAGATACTAAGGGAATTTAGGGTTAAACCCAACTTTTGCCGCCTAGGCCGACTTGATATGTAACTTGAGTATTGTAACCAGTTTTTAAACTGATGTGTTTTTGGGATCCCGTGTAAAGAACTCGGTTTTGATTTAATAGAAATACTTATGACTTAATCAAAAGTTTTAATACCTAAACCTTTAGTGGCTTGATCACATGTTTAGTCCAAATGACTTGTTTAGCAAGTCCAACACTGGTTTTAAACACACTTGGTAACGGACCCTAATTAGTGGAGCGTTAGAATCAGACTTCTGCTCATTCATATCTCTAGAACGAGATTCCTCCTCAATTCTAATGTGTTTGAGAATTTCCTCCAAAGAAATATATTCATTTCTATGGAGTATTTTCTTTCTGTAGCCTCTCCAAGAAGAAGGTATCTTGGCTATAATGGCACCAACATGGAATTGTTCTAGGAATAAAATGTTAAGTGTAGACAATTTATTCACAATAATTTCCAACTCATGAATTTGAGGGAGAAAAGGTTTATCATCATGAACTTTAAATTCCATACATTGAGTAATAAGGAATTTCTTAGTACCTTCTTCTTCCACTTTATACTTATTTTCCAAGGCCTCCCAAATTTCCTTGGTGGTTTTGGTGTTTGTGTAGAGATTATAGAGCCTATCAGAAAGAGCATTGAGGATGTGACCCATACATATCGATTCATCTTCTTCGCGCTTCTTCCTTTCTTTGACAACTTCTTGATTATCATCTTCCTTGGGCTCTTCCAAGGATTTTAGGTCTTTATCCAAGACATAGAAACTTTCGAAGTGGTGAGCCAAAATCTAATCTTGTCTTGCCAACGAACAAATTTAGTCCCATCAAACCTATCAATCTTACAAAGTCTTGAGTCATGAATTTCAATGCCGATAAAGAAGTTAAATTCTTCCATGATATGCTATCTCAGATTATAGAGTATTAGAATGTTGGGGGAGAGTGAGATAACATAACCACAAAAATTAGAATCTACACAAAAAATGGATTGACAAAGACTAAATAAATATTGAGAAAGAACTTGCAAACCCAAGTAGTCAATGGTCTTCTTCAACTTTGATGAAGCTTCAAAAACCCTAACAAAAACCACCACCTTGAGCAAACCATTTGAACAAAGCAAAAAACATAAAACCAAGGCTTATACACGTTTCCAAACGCTATCCTAATACTCTATTTCCTAGCCACCATGGATGCTTGAGGCCTTTTCTAAGAGGAAATGAGGATTGAGATTTAACAAGCCATAAACTCTCAAAGTAAAGCACTTTCTTTGAGAGTTCTTGGAGAAAACTAGAGACTCTTGGAGCTAGAGAGAGAGAGACGATAGAGAGAGATTGGAGAGAGTGATCAAATCTTCCAAAACACTATTTTTACCCTTATATAGAGTAGGCACCATCATTAGGTCGAAGAAATAGGATTAGACTTGTAAAACATGTCATTAAGAGCATTTCATGTAACTTGTACGTACTACAGTTGGTGACGCATTGCCAGCATGCAGGCGATACGTCACCTACATGCAAGCAATGCATTGCCTGTTAGGGTTTCTTGAAACCCTAAGCATTAGGCGATGCTACACCACTTGGGTGGTGATGCATCACCACTCTCTCTATTTTTGGACACTTACAAAGGTCCAAAAATTGCTCCAAATGCTAACAAAAGTATTGGGAACCCTTATATTTATCCAAAAAACAGCTGTTGATGACGTGGCAATAATTTTTGACACGTGGCCGACACACGGCAGAGATGCTGCTCACATATCGACCAGAGATACTTCCATATGCGGAGGCAAGTTTTATATACGACCAGACTGGTCGTATACTCCGTGTATATATGAATAAATCTATACAGTTGTAATGATATCCGAGAATATCTCTTCATTATAACCTGAAGATCCGTTTATTAAGGAAAGATATGATTAATTGACTCCTGTAACCCTCCTTGAGCCTATAAATATACAAGAAATAGCTCAAGGGGGGATCTTTTGATCTTTTTTCGAATTTCATTACTATTATCCATCGTTTGTATTGTCTTCTCCTTCTAAGGTCTGTGAAACTCAGGAACCCTAGTTCTTTGATCACACCTTTGAAGCTCAATATTAATAATAGTATCAAGTGGACGTAGGTCATTACCAATCACTGGGGCCGAACCACTATAATTCTTTGTGTCCTTTACTTTCCATTAGATTGTTTTCTCAAGCATCGTACTAATCTCTTGTCGTTTATTTGACTCCACGTCGTTGACCAAAACGTGGGTCAAAATTCTAGTGCTTTCATTGAGAGCTTGACAAATAATCTAATGGAAAAAACTACCAAGAAGACTAGACAGGCTGCCGCTGCACCATCCCAACCTCCCCCCCCCCCCCCCCCCCTCCCCCCAAATGTGGCTGAAGAGGAAACTCATTTGGAGTTTGATGAGGAGGAGTTGGATTCCGAGACCCTGAAGGCAACACTGGGGGTGTTGCAAGATGAGTTGGCCAATCTGAGGGACAATAAAGAGAATGTTGTCGAGATAATGGCGTTGTAGAAAAGGGAGATAGAGCACCAGCGCCAGGAGCTGAGCGAGCGGCAGGCGGAGATGGACCGTTGACAGAGGGATGCCATGGCAGCCCTTGAAGCAGCCATGGAAGCCCTTGAAGCAGCCATCCAGCTGGCTAGGAATCAGGCTGGGCCAGCTTCCCAGCCAGATCAGCCACCAAACGGGCCACCTCAAAGGGGTCCCAATCCTAGCACTCCACTTCAGCTAGTAAGCTCACAGAGGCCGGAGTAGCCACCTATGCCTCAGGATGATGTCCCACCTAGGAATCCTGAGCAGCAGCCTCCGTCTCAGGCTGGTCGAGGCAATCCCCCGCGCCTGAGGCAGAATAGGGCCGGGAAATAGCCCCACAGCCCTAGACGCCCAGGGGTGAAGAGCCACATCCATCGAGCAGGAGGCAACGTCTTTTTGCCAATAGAAGGAACTCAGAGACAGGCTCTGCGGTCAGGGCCCCCCCACGGCATGACAATGAACAGGGACCCACCGACCAGCACAGGCCTCCCCCTAACGCTCGAGAAATGCCAGCCCAAGGACGTGACAGAGGGAATAGTCGGTCGCACCATAGCCAGCCACGGTTCAGAGATGGCCACGACTACAATGAAGCTGACTCAGGCAGAGGAAATGCCGGTCGGAGGAACGAAGATAGAGGTGGAGGCAGGAGCCCCCCACCTGGAGAAGACCGACCAGTAGGTCATAATGCTGGGGGGCAGCCCAGGCAGAATAACGTCTTTAGTCGGCTCGGAGCCAGCGAGCAGCGGCGAAGAGACGATGATTTGAGGGATGTACTCAATGATCGCCGAGAAAGGCACGATGAATACATTCTCCCAGCACCAGAGACCTCAGAAATCCCAGAAGTTGTTCAGGCTCAAATTGATGCCCTGAACCAGGCTGGGCAGCATCTGGTCTGGGGGCGAACATCACACATTGAGTACGATCGGATGAGAGGCACCCCTTTCGTACAGAGGATTGCTGTGGCAGAAACCCGCAGTAAGTTCAAGATGCCAACACTGCCGAATTTCGACGGGTATGGAGACCCAGTATCTCATGTCAACAAGTTTGAGATACAAATGGGCATTCAGAAAGTCTCTGAAGATGCTCGCTGCAGGATCTTCCCAGTGACACTTTCTGATGTCGCCCAGGAGTGGTTCTTTAAGTTCCCTCCTGCGAGTATAGTCTCCTGGAAGATGTTCGTGAAGGAGTTTTACAGACAGTTTTATGCGGGTCGTGTGTACCCCACTGAGGCGAACCAACTGGTCGAGATACGCCAGAAAGCGGGGGAGCCCTTGAAGGAATATGTACAGCGCTTCATGCGAGCTGCAGTTGGAGCCAAGACAGTGGGCGATGAAGGCAAGATGATGGCCCTAACTGCTGGGGTTAGGCGCCATTCTCCCCTCTGGAGTAGCCTCAGGAAGCATGGGGTTAAAAGTACCCAGGAGTTTTTAGATCGAGCTGATCGGTACATCAAGCTCAAGGACATGATTGCCAATGAAGGGAAATCGCCAGCAAAAGACAAATGACCCAAGGAAGAACCCAGCAAAGCCGCCAACGGGTCAAAGCCCAATGGCAACAGCAAAGGCAACGAAAATGGAATGGTAAGAATGGTGGAAAGCGGGCTAGCAATGAACCCTCGACCACCAAGAGTAAGCACCCCAAAGGTAATCGGTATGAACTGAGATTCACCAATTACGTTGCCCCTGTTGAAATCCGAGCCGAGGTCTACCAGGCGACCAGCTCAAGCGTGCCCTACAAACGACCCGCACCAATAAGGAAAGATATCTCCAAGAGAGATTCAACAAAGTTCTGTCATTTTCATAATGACTATGGGCACGACACCAATGAGTGTAACCAGCTGAAGGACGAAATTGAGTTCCTGATAAGAGAGGGACATTTAAGAAGATATGTGTGAGCCGCGGGAGGTTCTCAGCGAGAGGTTCAAGGTGGCAACGAGTCGGCGCCTGCACGCCAACGCTCGCCACCTTTACAGCCAGCTCCCATGGCAGGTACCCTACTCACCATCTACGGAGGCCCACATCTTGCAGGAGATAGTGGGAAAGTGAGGGAACGATATGCTCGAACCCTGTGCCACGACCAGGACATCGAGATGATGAGTGTTGAGGATCGAGCACCAAAAAAGGCTCGAACAGAGGGGGAACTGATCACCTTCTCTAACGACGACGCCCAACACGTGCGATTCCCACACTCTGATCCGCTGGTCATGGACGTATAGATCGCGAACATGATGGTGAAAACGGTGTTGGTCGATACAGGAAGTTCGGTCAACATCCTATATAAGTCCTCGCTGGAAAGGATGAAGTTGTCCGTGAAAGACTTAGAGCCATGCAACCAAACCATTTATGGTTTTTCCAGAGAAGGGCTCGCCCCAGCAGGGATGATTAGACTCCCAGTCACAACAGGCATTGCACCTGCTAACAGGACATTACTCACTACTTTTATAGTAGTTGATTGTCCTTTAGTGTACAATGCTGTGTGAGCCTTCACCTCTATATGGCACCTCACTATGAAATTCCCAATGGATGCAGGGATAGGATGCGTGTTGGGAAACCAGAGGGAAGTGAGGGAGTGCTACAATGCCTCGATCACTAAGGCAAAGAAGGGTGTATCGAGAAATGCCACCGGAAAGGAGTTGCAAATGGCAACTGATGTTCAGGCCCACTCAGGTGATAATCTCAGTAAATAGGGCATTGCCCAAAGTGAGGATAGGGACATAGATCCTCGCTTTGGGGATTTTGAAGAAGAAGTGGGACCCATCGAGGACCTTGAAGAGGTCCAAATCGAAGAGGAAAATCCGACCAGAGTTGTGAAAGTCGGTAAAAACTTAGAGACAACAAAAAAACAAGCACTGGTGGAGTTCTTAAGAAGGAACCAGGACATCTTTGCCTGGTCGCACAAAGACATGGTCGGAATAGATCCTGTAGTCATCAGCCATGTCCTGAACATCGAGAAAAGCTTTCCACCAGTGCAACAAAAAAGAAGGCTACTCGACAAAGATAGATCAAAGGCATTGAAGGAGGAAGTCGAGAAGTTGAAGGAGAATGGGTTCATCAGGGTGGTGTTTTATCCATCGTGGGTCTCTAATCCCGTACTAGTGCCCAAGCCGAATGGCAAGTGGCGTACGTGTGTGGATTTTACAGACCTAAATAAAGCCTGCCCCGAAGTCTGTTTCCCAGTCCCAAGGATCGACTAGCTGGTTGATGCCACTGCAGGGCATGAGATCCTCTCATTCATGGATGCATACTCCGGGTATAATCAAATAAGTATGCATCCCCCTGATGAGGATCACACTAGCTTTTGAACTGATACAGGGCTCTACTGTTATAAGGTGATGCCCTTCAGTTTGAAAAATGCTGGTGCGACTTACCAGAGACTCGTCAACCACATGTTCAAGGAGCTGATCGGCACAAACATGGAGGTTTACATTGACGACATGCTGGTTAAGTCAAAGAAAGCAGAAGGGCATGTAAGGGATTTGCAGGAATGCTTCAACGTCCTGAATAAATATCGGATGAAGTTAAATCCCCTTAAATGCTCCGTCGGAGTAGGATTAGGGAAGTTCTTGGGATTCATAGTTAACTCGAGAGGAATTGAAGCTAATCCCGAGAAAATAAAAGCCCTAATCGAGATGAAGTCGCCAGTAAAGATTAAGGATGTCCAAAGCCTGACCGGGGGGATTGCTACTCTCAGTAGATTCATTTTGAAATCGACCGACAAGTGCGTCCCATTTTTCAATCTACTAAGAGGCAATAAGAAATTTGAATGGATAGATGAGTGCGAACAGGCCTTTCAAGTGCTAAAAATGCATATGGCACAACCACCCATCCTGTCAAACCCGATCGATAAAGAGACTTTGTTCATCTACCTGGCAATCACGGATTACGCCGCTAGTGCTGTTCTAGTAAGAGAAGAAGAGGGTGTGCAGAAGGCTGTCTATTATGTACGCAAAAGGCTGATTAGAGCAGAGTTAAGGTATCCCCCATCAAAAGGTTAGCCTATTGTTTAGTTTTGGCCTCTAGGAAGCTGCGGCCTTACTTCTAAGCTCATCCAATTATGGTATTGACCGACCAGCCTCTTCGGCAAGTCTTACAAAAGCCAGAGGCTGCAGGAAGATTACTAAAGTGGGCAGTCAAACTTGGGCAGTTCGACATATCTTACTTGCCGCGAGCAGCAATAAAAGGACAAGCCTTAGCTGAATTCATTGTCAAATTCACAGAGCTCGCGGGTGGCGAGCAGACTGAAGAACCCAGCGAGCCTAAATGTCAAATCCAAGCACCCTCGTGGAAATTGTTCACAGACGGTTCATCTAATGAATCCCACCCAGGAGTAGGAGTGATATTGATAACGTCGGAAGGGCATCGATTTCACTGTGCAATTAGATTTGACTTCGCTGCTTCTAACAATGAGGCTGAATATGAAGCATTACTCGCTGGATTGCGGTTAGCCAAGGAGATGAACATAAAAGTGCTTGACATCTATAGTGATTCCCAACTAGTGGTGAATCAAGTCTTGGGAGATTATCAGGCGTGAGGTTTGAAGATAGTCGCCTATCAAAACAAAGCAAAGGATCTATTAGCCCAGTTCAAAAAATACAGTCTCCAGTAGGTACCTCGCGATCAGAATTCCAACGCGGACACTTTGGCAAAGTTGGCAAGTGCAAAGGATGCTGATACTCTAAACATAGTGCCAGTCGAACGACTATCAGTCCCAAGCATCCAAGCACAAAAAACCACTCTGGTAATCCAGATGGCGGATACGTGGATGGCACCGTATGTAGAGTATCTGCCAAGCAGCATGCTACCAGCCGACAGAAACAAAGCTAGGACCCTTCAGCGGCAAGCTGCTAGGTCTATCCTAGTCGATGGGATCCTGTACCAAAGGGGATACTCACTGCCACTTCTTAGATGTATTACCGAGGAGAAAGCCAAAGAGTCGATGAAAGAGGTGCACGAAGGTTTTTGTGGGGACCACGCTGGGGGGCAAAGTCTGTCAAAAAAGATCCTAAGGTAGGGCTATTTCTGGCCAACCATGAATGAAGACTCAATGGAGTTCATGCAGAGATGTGACAAGTGTCAGAGATTTTCTAAAATCCCACAAGCAGCTCCCAACGAATTAAAGCAGATGCAAAGTCCATGGCCCTTCACAGCTTGGGGGATAGACCTAATTGGATCTTTGCCTACAGGAAATTGTGGTGTAAAGTATGCAGTGGTTGCCATCGACTACTTCACCAAATGGGCCGAGGCTGAGCTACTCGCAACCATAACGACCAAGAATATGCTTGACTTTGTAGTCAAGAACATCATTTGTTGCTATGGATTACCAAGGAAGATAGTCTTGGATAACGGCACCCAGTTTGACAGTGATCTATTCACGGACTTTTGCAAACGGCATGATATTATCAAAAGCTTTTCTTCAGTCGATCATCCCCAAGCGAATGGGCAAGTCGAAGCAGTTAACAAAACGCTGAAGTACCCTGAAGAAAAGACTTGAAGAAGCTAAGGGAGCATGGCCGGAACAGTTGCCTAAAGTTCTTTGGTCGTACAGAACTTCCTACCAAACAGCAACAGGTCATACCTCCTTGGCATACGGGTATGAAGCTATGTTGCCTGTCGAGTTAGATCCACCCTCGCACCGCAGAATAACATACGACCAAGACTTTAACAGCTAGCTATTGATGGAATCCCTGGACTCAATTGATGAGAAGCATGAACAAGCTCAGCTCCGAGTAGCTGCGTACCAGCAAAAGGTCGCCCGGTATTTCAACTCTAAAGTGCGAGAAATAAAATTCAGTGTTGGAGACCTTGTACTCCGAAGATTTTTTCTAAACACCAGCGACCAAGCTGCTGGAGTACTCGGGCCTAATTGGGAAGGGCCATACCAGATTGATGAGGTCCTTCACCCAGGCACTTATAAACTTGCACGCTTAAACGGAGATCTCATTCCTCGCTATTGAAATGGAGAACACCTGCGCAAGTATTACCAATAAACAAATCTTCTTAAAGAATTGGCTTGTATTGATTTTACTTTTTACAAGTTTTGAAAAAGTGTAAGATCTTATTGATCACTCGTACAGACATGTTTAGCCCATTTACTACGAGAAATAAAAGGGACTGTGCGCAGCCAATCATTTCTTGCCAACTATTGTATTTATTACAAGTATTTTCTCATTACGTGTGTTGTTTTGCTGTATTATAATGATCATCATATTGCTACGAGCAGTGATGTTCGCACAGGTTCTGGTCAAGGAAAGTGACCAAGGGTCTAAAGCTCATCGATCACTTGGGGGCATATAAGGTATAGGTAAACAAAGCATATCGTTAAAAGGTATGTAAACATATGAGCAAAATAAGTGAAAGCATGCTAGGGCACTTAGAGTATTTTTCAAAATTTTGTTATTTTGTTAAATCAAACCAAAGTGCTATGCTAAGTTCGGTCATGCGAATAGATGTTATAATAATATGAAAATATATTATAATGTCAAAATGTATCCTTTTACACCGCAAGCAGTCACTGTTCGGATGTCATTGTTCAAATAAAAGAAAAAGCTGCCCATGCAGCAATACAAAATATATTGTCTTGACATCACGACTCGTAGGTCGTGTAGTTAAAAAGATAAAATATAAATAGAATAAGCTTAGGGAGCCGGAGGATCTTGAGGAGCTGGGGGATCTTGAGGAGGGCCTTGATAGAAGACGTCTGCAGCCTCATTATCTGCCCCATCCATCCCAGCGGCCAGCGGGATCTCAGGGGAAGCAGGAATCCTCGCCCTTTCTTCCTCTGCCAGTTGAGCGGCACAACGAGCGAGCTCGGCGTTTCTTGCATTCTCAGGAAGGTAAATGAAGTCGGCAACTTGGTTGTGCTTCCAGAAATCATAGAAGCATCGGAGAGTGGCATTCTTATACCTTTCCAAGTTGCTGGCATTGGATTTCTCGAGCTCCTCGATCCAGCCTCCAAGGTAGTATTCTCCTGTCTACTCTCAACCAGTTCCTCCTCGAGTTGTTTGGCCGCGCGAAAATTAAAGTGGTTAGAATCCTTGTACTGGTCCCTCTGACCAATGGCCTTGTCCATAGACTTTTGCTTCTCCTTCAACTCCTTCGCCACCTTATTCTTCTCCTCGAGCACAACTGCAAGCTGTTCGGCATAATTTACTTCAGCAGCTTTAAGTTCATCAGCATGCCTTTGCTCCAAAGATTTGGCCTCCTCGAAAATAGCACCCGAACGAAGGTGGCCGGCAGTAAGGGTCAGTATTTCCTACGGCCAGAGCAGAATTTAGGCTAACTATAAAGCATAGAAGAGTTGTCTCCACAGAAAAAGATGACTTACACTGGTAAATTCGTTCAAGGCATGGTTTAAGATCAGGTCGACGTTCATCACTTCGGTTGCGGCCATCGCCTCTCGGCAGCGGTCGTGCTTTACAATCTTCGCGACCCTGTCCTTAACCGAATTGAAAACGCAACTAGTTATATCGCCCCCAGTCGAAGCAGGACCGGCCTACTGAGTCTGGTCGGTTGGGGCTGCTGGAGGTGGAGTCGATCTGGCTAGAGCAGGGGGAGTGTGCTGCTCGCGAGGAGAGGGTGGAGTTGCATTATCTGAGAGCCCATCTTCCGGGGGGGCAGCATTGCGAGCCTTCTTAGCCTGAGGCGCTTTGCTGACTTCCACGTGGTGCCTCTTGCTTGCCTTCTTTTTGCTTGGGGGAGCCGCGACAGCCTCGGGGGTGCTGTAAAAGTTGAACACGTTCACGGAGTCCATGTCTGGAAAAGAAGCAAAATGTCGAACAGTGAGATAGCATAAATGACTAAGTATATAACATCAGGAAAATAAATAAAGAAAGATTGCAAAGTCAAATACCCAAGCTATTATTACTGGTCGCTATACTATAGACTATACTAGTCTTATACTCACTCTCTGACATGAAGAAGTTTGGACCTAAATTTGGAGCATATTTAAAATTGCCGTCCCCATCGAATAGATGACAGGGAATTGGCAAGCTATCTAAAAGCGAAATAACTATACCATTCTCGTCTGAAGACTCGTCCGAGTGTTCGACAGGCTCGATGGCCTTCTTTATCCCCTTCCCAAGGGGGACAGAGGGCCTCTCTACTGGAGGTATGCCAGCAGGTTCCCTGATCGTGACCCCAGTTGGTCTCCTTCGTGGAGGCGATGCTGGTAGTTGCTGCTCGGGTTCCTCCTCGGCTGTGGCACTCCCTGCAGTTGACTCCCTCATGTCCTGATGAGGGGCCAAGAGGCCAACCAGCCTAAGATTTGCCTCTGTGACCAGATGTTTGACGCTTTTTTCTACGTCAGTCATGCTGGCCAAGAGGGCTGACCTCAACTCAATATCTGGAGTTGGGTCTGGTCGCAGCCATGGGCCTGGAAGACATTTAAATTTTAAGAGATGGTGGAGAAGAACACTAAATAAATATCAACAGCCAGTGGTACGAAAGTTTTACCTCCTTAAGCGAAGGCCAGGTTGTCCGCGATCATGTCAGTTGTGAGGAAGTATTCCTGGTAGTACCTCCCCACATTTGATATATGGGTGGTGTCAGTCAGGAAGGTACGCCCGGTTTCCTGATGACAGAAGTGAAAAAACGCCGTGCCTTCTTGGTTGGGGTTAGACTTGAGGTCGAACAAGTAGTTGACCTCATGAGGAGTTAGCACGGGCCATTTCTTGTGGCTATACATGATATAGAGTGCAGCGAGCATCCTATATCTGTTTGGGGTTATTTGAATAGGGGCAACTCCGAAATAGTTGGCCACCCCTTGGAAAAATGAGTGAAGAGGCAAGGTAGCCCCCGCCTCGATGTGAAACCTCGACCAAGCGCTGAAGGTGCCTCCGGACAGGTTCGCCCTTTGGTCTTGGTTAGGTCGAACTAAGGTCACCCCCGTGAGATCGTACTTCCTGATATAATTAGAGATCATCCTGATCGTCACTCTGCTCTCAGGAACTAAATGCCACTCAACGTCTGGCTGAATGGCATGTCAGGGTCGAGCGTGTCTTTGGATGTTGGGGTCAGGAGCATATTCAGCTCGACCACTGGTCGAGGGAGTTTCAGCCCGAGGAGTAGGTTGATGTGAAGGAGTGGGGGTTTTCTTTTTCTGAGCTTTGTTTATAGCACGAGCCATACTTTGAGTAAGGACGGGTGAAATGTTTGGAGTGACACGAGAAAATGGGATGTCAGGTATCAGTGATGATGGTTGCTCTTCATCCTCGAGCAGTTGAGACAATAGGTCATCGTCTATAGGTCTTTCTCCTCCCCATAGATCTTGCATGTAAACTACGAACAAAGAAAGGAGGAGGTAAGACGCGCAGCCTGGGAGCTTATGTTGACAGTTGGAATAACGTTGCTCACATCTACGACCAGCAGCATTCTAATGGAAACACTAAGTTCTATACGAGCAGTTTGAAAAACATATCAAAAAGCGGAAATAAAAAGTTTTTGGAAAAAAGCTTTTTCGACTCCGAAGGGGCGGGAAAAACCCAGTTTTTCAGCTATCCTAAAAAATCGAATTTTTACTTCGATTTTACACCCTAAACTTACGATTTTGACTATCAAACTGGCTCCTAACTCCTACAGAGCAAAACTACACTACCCTATCAGGCATCAATCAATATTCCCATAATCCTCATGCATTTCTACCCAAGAACACGAAAAATTTCAGAACTCAAAATAGGCGTACAACAGTATGCATGGCATGTCGAAGAGCTTGAAAGTTGAAGAAATTTACCTAGATGAAGGTTGGAGATTCTGAAACGCAGCGACTTTGGACTTGCAAATGGAGGATCCTTAGAACAGCGACGGAAGATCTTCGAAATTTTTGAGCTCTGAAATGGAGTTCTTGAAGGTTCTTGGCAAGAAAATGGCTAGTAAAAAGTTAAAAGGTAAATTTGGGGATTATTTATAATGGTTGAGATATGTTGAAAATGGGTAATCATGAGTTACCTTTTTCATGGCATGGGGGAGTGTAATAGTCGTTCGAGGGATTACTTGGAAATCGAAAAGGCGTGATTGGACGTGATTAGGTCACAGTTTTTGAGAACGCACGAGGGGCTCTGACAGATTTCGTGGGGCATACGAAAAGTTAGTTTCCTAAGTTTACTTATTGTTGGTCGCAATAAATAAACTTGGGGGGCAAATGTTTATCCAAAAAACAGTTGTTGATGACGTGGCAAGAATTTTTGACACGTGGCCGACACATGGCAGAGATGCTGCTCGCCTATCGACTAGAGATACTTCCATATGCGAAGGCAAGTTTTATATACGACCCGATTGGTCGTATACTCTGTGTATATATGAATAAATATGTATAGTTGTAATGATATCTGAGAATATATCTTCATTATAACCTGAAGATCCGTTTATTAAGGAAAGATATGATTAATTGACTCCTGTAACCCTCCTTGAGCCTATAAATATACAAGAAATAGCTCAAGGGGGGATCTTTTGATCTTTTTCTGAATTTCATTACTATTATCCATCGTTTGTATTGTCTTCTCCTTCTAAGGTCTGTGAAACTCAGGAACCCTAGTTCTTTGATCACACCTTTGAAGCTTAATATTAATAATAGTATCAAGTGGATGTAGGTCATTACCAATCACTGGGGACGAACCACTATAATTCTTTGTGTCATTTACTTTCCATTAGATTGTTTTCTCAAGCATAGTACTAATCTCCTGTCATTTATTTAACTCTGTGTCATTGACCAAAATAAGGATCAATACCTTAGGTACCTCCATGCATCACTTTGGACCCAAAAACACATTTTTAAAGTTCTTACAATTGAAGCTCAAATTTCACATCTTCACTATGTGAAATTTACTAAGTGTTTATTTGCTTGTATTTTAACACTTATCTTTATATTTAGCCAATCATAACATTGAGGAGGTCGCCACCTTGGTGAGACGATGGCCTATTTGAGATCGTAACCAAGAACATACCCATTCTGGTGTCGATGCTAGAACCTAAGGCAAAAATAATTGTCAAAGTGGTCTTAAGCGGGCTTATTTATGTCCCTTGCCAGCTCGTTATAATACTGGCCACATTGTGATGAGGGATAACAACCCTAATAATAACATAACCCTTCAACAATGTGTGGATTCACTAATAGCCCAATATTACAATAACTTTTCCCCGAGCACTATTTTAGTGGATAATAACTTTAGCTTTTGGAGTGGGAAATTTATCGAATATGGTACTAACCTTCGACTTGAATCCCACCTTTCTCCAAGTACATTATTCCATGTACAAAAATTTGGGTAATATGAGCCTATCTTGGATGAGGAACCAAAGACCAAACTTGTTGCCCCCATCATCCCTCTTGAAATAATTGTGATAGACTCCTCCTCAAGTTTGAAGGGTAGGATCAGTAACTTATCTGCTCATTTTTGGTCCATTCAGCTATGTTTTCCTAATTTTTTTTTATCGCGGAAGAAGATATGAGTGGACTGACCAACACTTTCACTAGATCCAATCTAGTTGTTAAGAAGTAGTGACTTCCCAAGAAAGCTCTCAGCTCCAGTCCTACATGTCCCTCGATCGGGAACAAGGGAAAAAAAGTGAGGTGACTATCCTCGATGCTCCTCTCTCCAAATCCCCAGGACAAGGGTCCTATTATGAACACACAACTCACTCTTTCTCCCGCTCAATGATCTGCTCCTGACTTGTCTGAATTTCCTAACTGTCATCATAGCTCACTCTGACCTCTCGTAGATAATCTTCATGGTAATGTGGAGCAATTAGCAGAGAAGGAGTTGGACAGAATTGAGGAAGCTCATCTGATAAATGTCTATAACCAAGCATTCAGAAGGAACATGACGGTAAACTCGTCGGCCAATTGCTCGTGCCTTTTATTTTAAGTTGCCACTGTGCTCTAATAACTGTTTTCACTTTACAATCCCTTCTGACTCAGATCATGGTTAAAGTTAAGATGCGACCTCAGCAGGCAGAGGCCGAGAGGAGTACTCAACTCGAGGCAGAGGTGAAGAGAATTTAAGAGGAGCTCAATATAGCCCCAACATCAATCACATGCCTTCTTAAACTCATGATCATACTTGAATAATGTAGGCCAATAAAAACCACATTGTAGTACCTTAGCTGCTCTTCTCGAACCCCCACAATGACCACCACATTAAAGAGTGTGGTAGTGAGTTAAAATAGAGTTAATTTCTTCCTCTGCTACACAACGATGAATGATTTGGTACACACATTCTTGTAAAGAATAGGCTCTTCCAAATAGTACTGCTTCACATAGAAATTAAACTTTTTAAGTTGCTGCGTAGACATCTCTGGAGACTTAATATTGGTAGCCAAGAAATTAACATAATCCACAAACCATGTGTACTGTCCCAAAATTGCTATTAAGGCTGAGTGCCTTGGTTACTATGCCAAGAGGGCATAATCAGGCTTATCTGTAGAATTAATTAAATATATGTATGATTATACGATATAAATAAGCATGTTTGTGTGTATTAAATATGCATGTGGACCCATTTCAGTAAATTACAATTTTCGCCCGTTGAGGGCATAAATGTAATTATGTATGTGTTATGAGTGAGACCCCAGTGTTATGGGAATATATTTGAGATCTGTTGTCCGAGACGATCCTAGTAGGTGGATTAGCGGAATAGTCACAACAGGGTCAAATACCCAGCTCGGGGTGAGCCTAGGGGAATTTTGGGAATGTAGTATGTATTTGAGGTTGAATTGGTAACGAGAAATTATTTAGTGATTATTTGGGTATGTCGGGATTAATTGGGAATTTATAGCACTACTTAAGGATTAGCGGGAAATGTGGCAAATGACAATTTTTCCCTTGGGGCCATTAAAGGATAAGGTTATGCTTAAGGGGCATTTTAGTCTTTTGTGCCAAGGGATAGACTTGACCACTTAGAAGCCTTGACAACCACCAAAAAATAAAAGATAAGTCACAAACACTCGCTCGCTCTCCCATGTTTAGCTCTCTCTCACTCTTAAAGGAAGCTTTGGAAATTAATGGGAAAGGCTGGGAATTCCCTGAGTTCTTGAGGCTGTGGTTAAAGGCTGGAGGTTAGAATTGGTGTAGCAGCAGCTCAGGGGTCGTGTTCCTTGTGGAGGTAAGCTTTAATTCTGTCTTGATTAAGCTTTGAGCTGGTCTTTAGGGTGTTCTAGAGTTTTAAACTTAAGGGTTGGGATTCTAATATATGTTGAGGTTTTAGCTTAGTTTTTAATGGTTATATGCTGATTATACTGTGTTGTTATAAGACTGAGATGTAATTATGAGTTTGGTGCAAGTTTGGGGTGTGAATTGGTAATTTCTGGCTTGAGAAAACACAGAAAGAAACCCAGAATTTCTTGGCTCGTGGGGTCGCGTCGCGACATTGTTCTTGAGCGTCGCGGTCCTCATGAACCCAGAAGGCCTAGGGGTTGCTGAATCGTCCAGGTGCCGCAACACAGGTAGAGGTGCACCGCGACCCATTTCCCCCCAGGAGAGAGCCTTGGGGCTCTCTAACTTGTGGTGCACTGCGGAACTAGGGGGTAGGGCCGCGACTCAAATTAGAGAAAATGGCCAAAATAGGGTTTTAAGCTCGAGAACTCAAACGTGGGCTCGGGAAGGATTCTACTACCCAGTTTAGTAGAATTCGAGGTCCTGGAAGCTAGACTATTACTCTGAAGATTTTAATAGGTTTAGGGTTTGATGGATATTTATTATTATTGTGTTGTGACTATGTTTTATCCCTAAGGCTCGAGTTTAGGGGATTGTGCTAGGGATCGCACTATAAGGTCAACTTGGGACTCAGGTAAGAAAATTGTCTGTGCCCGTAGAGATATATTGTGCTTAGTGTTATGTGTGTTGTTTGTTATTATTACATCATATATGTGTTTGTGATAGAGCGACAAAGGTCGGGATCGACAAAGTCTGGGAACTGCAAAGGTTGAGAGCGACAAAGGTCAAGATCGGCGGAGGTTGGGAACGACAAAGGTCGGGAATGGCAAAGGCCAGTAGCGGCAAAGGCCGCGATCAACATTAAGCATGTTGAATGCAAGCCATCAGGGCTAGAATATCTAAGGGCATTGTACTCACCCACTCGGTTAAGATAGTGAACTTGGTCCCTGGTAATGCACCCTGATCGATGTAAGCCACTATTGTGAACTCCATTAGGAACTTGTAGATTTTTTGTCATGTTTGATTAAATATGCATTTGTTGAAATAAATTATTGTATGTTGTGCCGTGAAGTTTTCTTCCTGGCCCTCAGCTCACGGGTGTTGTATGGTGTAGGTAAGGGCAAAGGAAAGCTCCACCAAGCATGAGTTGGAGGGCATGGAGTGGCGCGTAGATGTTTGGCCTACTTGGGCGCCACGATTGGGGCAAAGGAAAGCTCCACCAAGCATGAGTTGAAATACTTGTCGAATTGCTTATCTGAATTGCCTTACCTGCTTGTTAATATAGGGATCATGAACATTATAGACTTGTGTCTTGTTATGCTTATTGTAGGTTAAGTCATTGATTATAGACAGATTTAGAAGCTATGTATCCAAGGTAATCAACTGGACCAAGCATTGTTAATAGTTGGGTTGCGAATGACAGTTGAGGCCAGAGTCTTCCATTTTCCCCCTGGGATTGGCAGTAGATGTTTGCTGGTATGCAAGCAAGATTACAAATGCAAGAAGAAGAGATTAGGTGGTTGAGACAGCGGGTTCCGTCAAGGAATGCTGCCCCATGTGTTTTGGCAACAATGAAACCAGTTTTGGTTCAACCGAAGGGTAGGAAAAAATGGGAATTACTGCATGAAAGCTTCCAGAAGCTTTATCCTCCAGTTTTCGAGGGAGACTTGGATTCGTTCAGAGCTAAATAGTTTATGAGCATGATTAGCTCCATCATTGACTATATGGGAGTGGTAGAAAATGATAGAGTAACTTTTGCCATGTACATGTTGTGGGAGGATGCATGAACGTGGTGGAAAGTTGTATCCTAGACCTGGAATGTTGTTATGATGGGTTGGGAGGAATTCAAAAAATTGTTCAACGAGAGGTAATATTGTGATGTAGTTCGAATTGCGAAGACCAATGAGTTTATGAATTTGGTTCAAGGTAGTAAGATAGCGATCAAGTATGTCAACGAATTTGATGGGTTGGCCAAATTTGCTTTTGATTTGGTACCAACGGATGTGGCCCGGAAGGAACGATTCATTCGAGGACTTGACCGTGGGGTAGCCTAGAGAGTTAGGATAGCTCCAGTCCATGAGATTTCTACCTACACTCAGGTGGTAGGGAGGGCTCTTGCTATGAAGAACACAGGAGGAGAGATATGGAGCGAGGGTGCAGTGGCGTAGGAAGCTCAGACAATGGTACCCCCTTTTGTAGGATCAGGTAGGGGCAGAGGCCCCAGTAACTAGAAAAGAAAGACCCCTGATAGTTCTACTACTCTTGGTCTTGATAGGAGGGGTCATAGTATTCACGGCAGCAATGAGGTCTGGAGAAGTTATCGAGTGTGTGCCAGGTGCAGGAGACGTCATCTGGGAGAATGCCGAATGAAGGCATGTTTTCTATATGGAATAATAGAGCACAATAGGAGGCATTGCCCGATATCGAGGAGGGGAGAACCAAGGAGTGCGGATAGCCCGACTTCAGCTCAAGTGTCCGCCTTAATGTAGCCAGAGCCCGAGGCTGGTTCCTCAGAGACGACAGGTTAGCTTTCTAGTTCTTGTTCCTTTATATTGTATTGATTGGGTCTGATGCTATGTATGTCCAAATGGAGAAATAGATATGTGGTACATACTGTATGGTGATTACGTTATAGGGCTTGTGATCTTGTGTCTACTAAAGGAAGGTTCGTAATTTCCAAGAATGGGTCAGAGTATTATGGGTAGAAAGCTAGAAATAACACTTAATTGAGATGGTTATATGAGGATCTTGGTATGATCCTAGGTAGGGATTAGTTTGACAAATAAGGGATAACCATGGACTAGATGAGAGGGGATGGTGACTTCTAGGTTTAAAAGTAAAGGACCTGGTTGCATTCACAAGATGGCTAGTTATTGTGGTAGGTAGCCCCAAGGATTATATCAGTTAGACCAGAGGGAAATTGGATCAGTCAGTGAGGTTTAAGATGGTTTATAAGGATTCGCTAGGATTGCTGTCGCGACTAGGAAATGGAGTGTGCTACAGGATTAAGGTAGGAATATAACTAGTATCAGAGACATCATGAAGAACAACGCTAGATGAGCAGACAAAATTAAAGGACCAGTCAAGGAAGTTATTTGACTTAAGGGGTGATCAGACGGCGCATCTCACAATGGGACATCTCAACACCATCTGTTAAGGAGAATGTGTACTTCATATGGCTAGCCAAATAAAGCAATTATTAAGAATAAATATCCATTATCGAGAATGAAGGATTTATTTGCCCGGTTGCAAAGTAGGACAGTGCTCTTAGAAATTGACCCTCAATCTAATTATTACGAGTTGAGGATCAAGGAAAGAGACATTCCAAGAATTGCTGCTCACGCCAGATGTGAGGTGATGGATTTTTAGTGAAGGCTCTCAAACTGACCAATGTTGTAGTGGCCCACCTAAATTCAAGAAGTAGAGAATACATGGATGGTTTTGACAAGTCATATCTAGCTCGATCGAGAATGTTTTAGACTACTTCCTGTTAAGAACATAACACAGGTAACATTTTGCTGATACCACCGAGGCGGAGGAGGTGGGGAGTTATTGGTAAGGTTCTAGAAGGGATAAGTTTTCATTTCTCCAATGTATGTTCAAGGTCGCATTATCGGAAATGATGGGATTGCGTATGAGTAAATTAAGATAGAAGTAATAAGAAATTTGCTAAAGAATGTCTTTTTGGTTTGAAGCACAGGGAGTCGGTAAGACACCTCGGCTTTTACTTAAAGTATCTTTGAGGATTGCCATACCCTTGGCTGAAATAACATAGGGACCTAAAGTTTGACTTAATGGATAGTTACGTGTCGAGTTTCCAGAAGTAGAAATAAAGGTTGATTTGCACGCTATGGTATTAGAATATGCATGTGATGGAGTAACACAGGAGGATGCTACGATGAGCACTGTCCTTGTTTAAAACGTGGAGTTATAATGTGGCACGTCAAGGACTAGGAGGGAGGCCCGGTGTGTAAACTGAAAGAGTGATTGTTCTTACCTTACCGTGGATGAAGGGATAAGAACTTAGATGTTCTACATAGGATGTCCAGTTGACAGTAATGCAGGTTAGCCATGATTAGGGTGAAGTAACGTCCGGATTGGTATGGAACTTGTAATTGATAATTGGCAGATATACTTCTATGAATAACGATGAAAAACCAAAAGAAGATCTTGTAGGAATGGTTAAGAATCCTACCACTTTGGCAGGGATAGGTTCAGATATGCAGATAAGATGAGTGATCTGATGGATGTTGTCGTCGAGGGAGAGATTCAGGACAAGACTTAGGTTACCCCTTATAATGTTGTATCCAGGAAGATTTAATGGGTGTTAAGGCCTAAAATCAGAATACTGGGAGGCGCACTGCCTAATCTTATAGTAAGTGAGAAGCAATAAACAAAGGCCAGAAGGGCTTTTATGACTATGGGGTATCCTTAAGTTAGTGAGGATGGATATAATTATGGACCGTAAGGGTGGATCACCTCAGATTGTAGATGAGATGAATGGATGCGAAAACTTGTGACTTGACATAATGGGTTAACACACTATGGTTTGTGTGAGTGAGATATCAAAAGTGGGAGTGTGTACGAAAGGAGACTGTACGTCTCCACTGGACACCAAAATCGATAGTGTCGGATTGAGACCCTTAAGTTACCAGGATCTAAAAAAGGGTCATAGAGGACGATGAGTATAAGATTGGGATTTGAAATTATTTGTTACCTTCAGATAGATTGATAACCTGAAGGAAAGACTCAGACTTTAAGAATTTTACCTCCAATGTAAAAGTTTTCAGGACATTGAGGCAAGTACGATCGACGTCTAGAGTGACTCTAGATAAGATATTGTGAGATATGGAACGCTAATTTATTATTCTGGGGAATTGAGACATGAAACAAAGAAGTATTCTGGTTTGGAATTGGTCCAAAGCACCAATGAAGTTATTTAGGATTACTAGGGCAGGACATATGAGTTCACAAATTTAAATAGATCTAGGATTGGAGGCTTGTCCTCTCCGAGTATTGTGGACTAAAAAGGATAAGCTAGTTTGGGAAAGAAAGAAGAAATCTTATTTTAGATTTGATAGACTTAAGTGATCCTATTAAGGATTAGGCGAGGGGTCAACATATTAGCCTTACCCAAGCATGGGTAGAGGATCATAAGGTGTTACTGGTGCCAATGTCAATGAAAGGGGTATCGAGTACTACCCATGATTGGGTAAAGGGACCCTGGAGTTTAAGAGGAACTTATTGTGTAAGGAAAAGCCAGTGAAAATCTTGGATAGAAGATAAAAGTCTTACATAATAAGATTGTCACTCTAGTGAGGGTATTACAAGAGATAGCAAGGTAGAGGACTTGACTCTGAAGTTATGTTAGATTTGTGGGATTAGTATCCCGAGACATTTGAATAAATTTTGAGGACGAAATTTCAATAAGGAGGGGATAGTTGTAACGTCCCAAAATTGCTATTAAGGCTGAGTGCCTTGGTTACTATGCTAGGAGAGCATAATCGGGCTTATCTGTGCAATTAATTTAATATATGTGTGATTATGCGATATAAATTATTTTTGTGGTAACTTGGTTACTATGCATGTGGGCCCATTTCTTTAAATTAGGGCATGTTTGCAATTTTGGCCCGTTGAGGGCATAAATGTAATTATGTATGTGTTATGAGTGAGACCCCAGTGTTATGGGAATATATTTGAGATGTGTGGTCTGAGACTATCCTAGTGAGCGGATTAGTGAAATAGTCACAACAAGGTCAAATATCCGGCTCAAGGTGAGCCTAGGGGTATTTAGGGAATGTAGTATGTATTTGAGGTTGAACGGGTAACGAGTAATTATTTAGTGATTATTTGGGTAAGTGGGGATTAATTGGGAATTTATAGGACTACTTGAGGATTAGCGGGAAATGTGTCAAATGACAATTTTTCCCTTGGTACCATTAAAGGAGAAGGTTATGCTTAAATGACATTTTAGTCTTTTGTGCCAAGGGATAGACTTGACCATGTAGAAGCATTGAGAACCATCAGAAAACAAAAGATAAGACACACACTCTCTCTCCCACATTTTGCTATCTCTCACTCTTAGAGGAAGCTTTGGAAATCCAATGGAAAGGATGGGAATTACCTGAGTTCTTAAGGCTATGGTTGAAGGCTGGAAGTTAGAATTGGGGATGGAGCAGCTCAGGGGTAATGATCCTTGTGGAGGTAAGCTTTAATTATGTCTTGATTAAACTTTGATCTAGTCTTTAGGGTGTTCTAGTGTTTTAAACTTAAGGATTGGGATTCTAAGTTATGCTGAGATTTTAGGTTAGTTCTTAATGGTTATATGCTAGTTATACTATGTTGTTATAAGATTAAGATGGAATTATGAGTTTGGTCCAAGTTTGGGGTGTGAACTAGTGATTTATCGCTTGAGAGAATGCAAAATGAAGCCCATAATTTCTGGATTCATGTGGCTGCACAGTAGCGCTATTCTTGAGTGCCGCAACCCGCATGAACCCAGAAGGCCTAGAGGGTTGTTGTAACGTCCCCCAAGAAAGAGCCTTAGGGCTCTCTAACTTGTAGCGCGTCGCGACACTAGGGGGCTGGGTCGTGGCTCAAATTAGGGGAAATGACCAAAACAAGGTTTTAAGCTCAGGAACTCAAACGTCAGGGCTCAAGAAGGATTCTACTACCTTGTTTAGAAGAATTTGAGGTCTCGAAAGCTTGACTATTACTTCAAAGTTTTTAATTTGTTTAAGGTTTGATGGATATTTATTATTATTACATTGTGACTAGGTTTTACCGCTAAGGCTCGGTTTTAGGGGATTGTGCCCAAGACCGCACTATATGGTCAGCTTGTGACTCATGTAAGAAAACTGTCTGTGCCCGTAGAGCTATATTGTGCTTAGCTTGTGTAGCGTCCTAAATTCGCTAAGAAGGCTTAGGGCCTTGATTAGGGTGCCACGAGGGCAATAATTGGTTTAATTATGTTAATATGTGAATTAAATGATTATGTGATTAGAAATGCGTGTTTAGGTGAATTAAATATGCATGTGGGCCTAATTTGGCTATTAGGGCCTTACTTGTGATTTTGGCCCAGTGGGGGCATAAATGCAATATATTTGTATGTTGTGCTTCATACCACAAGAGTGTGGTGATATATTAGTGATGTGCGATCCGAGATGGTCCTATGGAGAGGAAGCGCTATTCTTGAGTGCCGCAACCCGCATGAACCCAGAAGGCCTAGAGGGTTGTTGTAACGTCCCCCAAGAAAGAGCCTTAGGGCTCTCTAACTTGTAGCGCGTCGCGACACTAGGGGGCTGGGTCGTGGCTCAAATTAGGGGAAATGACCAAAACAAGGTTTTAAGCTCAGGAACTCAAACGTCAGGGCTCAAGAAGGATTCTACTACCTTGTTTAGAAGAATTTGAGGTCTCGAAAGCTTGACTATTACTTCAAAGTTTTTAATTTGTTTAAGGTTTGATGGATATTTATTATTATTACATTGTGACTAGGTTTTACCGCTAAGGCTCGGTTTTAGGGGATTGTGCCCAAGACCGCACTATATGGTCAGCTTGTGACTCATGTAAGAAAACTGTCTGTGCCCGTAGAGCTATATTGTGCTTAGCTTGTGTAGCGTCCTAAATTCGCTAAGAAGGCTTAGGGCCTTGATTAGGGTGCCACGAGGGCAATAATTGGTTTAATTATGTTAATATGTGAATTAAATGATTATGTGATTAGAAATGCGTGTTTAGGTGAATTAAATATGCATGTGGGCCTAATTTGGCTATTAGGGCCTTACTTGTGATTTTGGCCCAGTGGGGGCATAAATGCAATATATTTGTATGTTGTGCTTCATACCACAAGAGTGTGGTGATATATTAGTGATGTGCGATCCAAGATGGTCCTATGGAGAGGAATAGCTAAAGAGTCACAATGGGGTGGAATACCCGACTCGGGAGGAGCCTAGGGGTATGTTGGGAATATAGGATGCGTTCGGGAATAACCGGGTAATGGGTAGTTATTTAATGTTTGCTTAAGTGTGTCAAGGATGAAATGGGAATTTATAGGGACACTCAAAGAATTAGCGGGATGTGGCAAATGATGAGATTGCCCTAGGTGGCATTAAAGGGTTGAGGATAGGCTTAAGGGAATTTTAGACATTTTGGGACTTAGGGCGCTGGGGTTAGACTTAGCCATTATACTATTTTGGAAACAAAAAAGAAAACAAAAACAATCAATCCCTCTTGCTCTCTCAGCTCTCTCTCTCTCTCCTTCTCTTGGGGACTTAGGAAATTTTGGAAATTCTAGTGTTGAGGCCTAGGGCCTTAGTAGTTTGCCCAAGCGCCGCGACCCGCTTGAATACTGAGGCCTGGGGACATTAGTAGATTGCCCAAGCGCCGCGGTGTAGAGCATAGTGCACCGCGACTTGTGTACTTTCACAGAGTGAGCTTTGCTTTCTCACTTGAGTGCACTGCGACCCTTAAGGGTTGGGTCGCAACTCAAATGAGAAATATTGGCTGATTTAGGGTTTTAAGCTCGGGAACCCAAATGTTAAGGCTCGGGAAGGATTCTACTACCCGGTTTAGTAGAATTCAAGGCCCTGAAGGGAAAAATAATATTAGGACATTATTATTTGGTTAAAAACTTGATGGATTGTTATTATGGATACGTTATGACTAGGTTTACATCAATGTTTGGATTAGGGGACTGTACTCAGGATCGCGGTACTCAATTAGCTTTGGACACGGGAAAGAAAATGTTGTGCCCGTAGAGCATGACATGGCCCTATTATTTGTATTTTAGGGCGTGGCCCTATTGCTTGTATTTAATATACATGTGAATATCTATGAATGATATGCTGTTGTATGCCTGTTTGTGAATGAACGACGAAGGCTAAGAACGACAAAGATCGAGAACGACAAGAAGCTGGGTACGGAAAGGGACCAGGATTAACACACTGAGTGCAGGTCGCTATGGCGAGACCCTCCACGGGAGCTGTATCCACGTGCTCGGTGAAGACCACGAACCCAGGGCCTGGTTATGCCTGTTTGTATATCGTGGATTGATATGAGTGATTTGTTATGCGTTGAGTTTCTTGCTGGGCTTCAACTCATGTGTGCTCTATGGTGCAGGTAAGGGCAAGGGAAAGGTCGACCAACCATGAGTTGGAGAGCGTGGAGCGACGAGTACATGTTCGGCCTACCTGGCTGCCACTAGCAGGGTTATTTTCGGTAATGTATTGTAATGATTGGTTTTGTCACTTAGGTACAGCGTAACTATATTTTTGAGTTGTAATACGTTTTCTAAACAGTATTATGGGATCCCAAACGTATTACTTTTATGATTTTAATGAATGGCCAAATCTTTATATCCAATGTTATCAAATAAGTCTTTAAATTCATTTTAGACACACTTTTTATCCTAAAACCTCGATTAGTGAGTTAATGACATATTTTTAACTCACATGGTAATGACTCTAAGGTAGTAGGGCGTTATAACTTTGTATCAGAGCGTGCCAAGGTTTATGGTTCCTGGAGATCGACTGAACATGTATGCTCACTGCCAGTGACAAGCTTGACTCATGGTTAGTTGGTATTTAATGAACTATATGCTTAACTGCTTGTTTAACTTGCACTGTTTGCATAAATGTATAGATAGAGCATGATGAATGTGTTTATATATGCATGATGCCAGGGTATGGCCACCTTGACTGTTATATGTTATGTGTGATGTTCTAGTCTGTATATCATGGTTGCTTGTTGGGATTGAGTGGTGGATTTTTGGATGTTGTTATCATGCTTGATGCACGACGTCATTGATTGCAGGCATATTGCAGTTATGCATCGATGATCGATCCGACTCTGCGACAATAAGGTCGAGGATGACAACCAAGGTCAGGACCCTCCAACTGCCCCACAAAATTGGCAATAGTTGTTTGCCAAAATGGAAGCCAGACTTCATCAAACGGAAGTTGAGCTCCAGGAGTTGAGGCAACAAGCCCCTCCTCGGGGCATTGGGTTACAGGTTCCACAAGCTGTGTCACTAGTGCCAGTCCAGCCTACTTTGGAAAATAGGTGGGAACCATTGTATGAGAGGTTCAGGAAGCAACATCCTCCCACCTTTGTGGGTGGCCCAGACTCAATGCAGGCAGAGTAGTGGGTGAATATGATTTCTTCCATTCTGAATTTCATGAGGGTGGAAGGGAATGAGAGGGTGGCCTACGCCAGCTACATGTTGAGAGAAGATGCCCACATCTAGTGGGATGTTCTGTCCCAGATGAGGGATGTGGTAGTTATGACTAAGGAAGAATTCAGAAATGACTTCAATGAAAAAATATTACAGTGTTGTAGTCTGATCTGCAAAGGTGGACAAGTTCGTTAATCTGACTCAGAACCAGAGGACGATTACAAAGTATGCTTTGAAGTTTGACCAATTAGCGAAGTTCGCGTCGGACTAGGTACCTACTGATACGGCACAGAGGGATCGGTTTGTGCTGGGATTGAACGTTATGATCGCCCGTGATGTCAAGATAACATTGGACCCGGGGACTACCATCTATGCACAGGTAGTGGAGAAGGCCCTTACTGTTGAGGGGGCCGAGGATCAGATATGGAGAGAGGGCGCCGCTAGGCGCGATGTACGGAGGATGGTGCCTCATTTTACTAGATCTATCCAGGGTAGTGGCCCCTGTGAGCAGAAGAGGAAGGCCCCAGGTTCTTTTGTTCCTCCTGGTTCAGGGTGCTATCAGTGGCCATCAGGGCGAGGGAGACAACTGGAGGAGTTTCCCAGTGTGTCCTCCATGTAGGCGATGGCATTTGGGCGAGTGTAGAATCAGAGCATGCTTTACTTGTGGGAGTATTAGTCATCTGAGGAAGGACTGCCCACAAGCTAGGAAAGAAGAATCAAAGCAAAGCGACGGCCTCATTTCTACCAGAGTATTTACCTTGACCCAGACTGAGGCTGAGGCTAGACCTTCGGTCATGACAGGTCAGATTTCTAGTGCCGGTTCTTCATTTATTGCATTGATTGACTTAGGGGATACTCATTCATTTCTATATGCTAGAGTCATAGATCTTTTGTTTAAACCAAATAATTTGTATTCTGGGGGATTTAGGACCTTGTTGCCAGCTGTAGAACTGGTAGTCTCTAGGAGATAGGTTACAGCATTGCCTGTAGAGATAGACCGTAGGGAGTTGTCTATGGAACTGATTGAGTTATAGATGGAAAACTTTGATATGATCTTAGAGATGGATTGGTTATCAAAGTAAGGGGCGACAATTGACTACAAGCGCAGGATGGTGACCTTTGAACTGGAAGGGGAGGTACCCATTGTATTTGTGGGGAAAGTAAGTGGACCACGAGTACCAATGATTTCAGCACTGAAGGCTAGAGACCTAATGTAAGAGGGTTGCATAGGATTCCTAGCGAACATCATGGATACCTCTAGGGTTGTTTCGATTGGATCAGATGAGACCAGATTAGTATGCAAGTTTCCTGATGTGTTTTGAGCAGACTTGACAGGGTTGCCACCACACCGAGAGATCGAGTTCATCATAGAGTTGGTGCCAGGGGTGGAGCCAGTATCTAAGACAACTTATAGAATGGCTCCGACAGAGTTGAAGGAGTTGAAGATTCAGTTCCAGGAGTTACTAGATTTGGGATTCATCAGACTGAGTTTTTCGCCATTGGGTGATCCAGTGTTGTTCATCAAGAAGAAGGATGGATCCTTAGGGATGTGCATTGACTATTGAGATCTAAACAAGTTGACCATTAAGGACAAGTACCCATTACCTAGGATCGACGACTTGTTTGACCAGCTGCAGGGGAAGACAATGTTCTCCAAGATTGACCTTTGGCCAGGCTACCACCAGTTAAGGATTAAAGAGGAGGACATACCAAAGACCACATTCTGCACGAGGTATGGACACTATGAATTCCTGGTCATGTCCTTTGGATTAACCAAAGACTAGTGTACTCTCAGTCAGAGACAGAGCACGAGCAGCATCTTCGCCTGGTACTATAGTGGTTGAGAGAGCATAGGTTATATGCTAAATTCAGCAAGTTTGAGTTTTGGTTACCCCAAGTAACATTTATGGGCCATATTGTTTGTAAGGAGGGAATTCTAGTGGACCTAAGTAAGATTGAGGCAGTGAGAGATTGGTCTAGGGCGAGCAGTGTACCAGAGGTTAGGAGCTTCTTGGGATTAGTAGGGTACTATCAGTAGTTAGTTGAGAGATTCTCCAGAATAGCCACACTGTTGATTGAGCTGACATGTAAGAAGATCAAGTATGTCTGGATAGACAAATGTGAGAACAGTTTCAAGGAGTTGAAGCGGTGACTGATCACCACTCCAGTATTGAGTCTGCCGTTAGACAATGATAAATTTGTAGTCTACTTCGATGCTTCCAGGCAGGGGTTGGGGTGTGTATTGATGCAAGAAGGAAAGGTGATATCCTACGAATTGGACAGTTGAAGGAGTATGAGTAGAGGTATCCCAGTCACGGCCTGGAATTGGTATCTGCACTGAAGGTTTGGATGCATTATTTTTATGGCGAGAAGTGCGAAATATACACCGACCATAAGATTTTAAAGTACTTCTTTACTCAGAAAGAATTTAATATGCGCCAGAGGCATTGGCTAGAATTGGTAAAGGATTACGACTGTGACATTCTATACCATCCTAGGAAGGCAAATGTGGTGGCCGACGCATTGAGTTGGAAGGGTGCAGGACAGTTATTTAGTTCGAGGTAGATATCAGATAGGTTAGCTGAGGAGATGACTAGAGCAGGTATTGAATTGGAAGTTGGTCAGCTAGCCAATATCACTCTTTAGTCCACGCTCCTTGAGAGGATCAAGAAAGCACAGGGGGATGATCCCTAGTTGAGGGAGCACACAGAGAACATCTTAGTCAGAGCGGCTAAGGACTTTTCTATTTCAGAGGTGGGTTTAGTAAGGTACAAAGGTCAGATTTATGTTTCGATGGATTCCAGTGTCTGGCAAGAGATTTTAGATGAGTCTCATACTTACTCCATATTCTTTACATTTGGGTACGACGACGATGTACCAAGATTTGAGAACGTTGTATTGGTGGCCGGGGATGAAGAGGGATGTGGTAGATTATGTGGCCAAGTGTTTTACTTGTCAATAGGTAAAGGCTGAACATCAGAGGCCAGCAGGGTGACTGCAACCTTTAGGGATTCCGGAATGGAAATGGGAGGATATCACCATGGGCTTCGTGGTTCGATTACCAAAGATTGTGGGACAGTATGATTTAGTGTGGGTGATTGTGGATAGGTACACCAAATCAGCCCACTTTGTGCCTGTTAGGACAACTTATACAGTGGAGTAGTATACTGAATTGTATGTGAAGGAAATTGTGCGAATACATGGGGCTCCAAGGTCGATAGTATCCGACAAGGACCCCATGTTCACCTCCAAGTTTTGGGAGAGCCTGTAGAAGGCTATGGGCACTCAGTTGCAGTTTAGTACTACTTATCATCCTCAAAAAAATGGACTGTCTAATAGGACGATTCAGCTACTGTAGGATATGTTGAGAGCCTGCGTACTCTTTGGGGGACCTTAGAGTAATTATCTCCCTTTGATTGAGATTTTATACAATAACAGTTATCAGACGACTATCAGAGAGACTCTGTATGAGATGTTATATGGGAGAAAGTGCAGATCACCCATCCATTGGTATGAGATGGGTGAGAGGAAATATTTAGGTCCTGAGGTTGTTTAGAGGACCAATGAGGTGATTGAGAAGATACAGCTCGAATGCTTGCCTCCCAGAGTTGACAGAAGAGTTACTAAAACTTGAGACAGAGGTGCGTAGAGTTTCAAGTCGGTGATCATGTGTTTCTCAGAGTTTCTCCCATGAGAAGGGTGAAATGATTTGGAGTGAGGGGAAAGTTGAGCCCTAGGATTGTTGGCCCTTTCGATATTCTGGAACGAGTTGGAGAGGTAGCCTATAGGTTAGTGTAATGACCCAACTATTTCTAATACCTTGGACCATTAAAAACTACTAGACTTAGCTACTACTTTTGGAGAAAAACATACATAAGAAATAATCATAACTTTATTAAAACTCTAAAATATTATTGTATCAATAACATAATAGTGTAAAATAAAATTTGATAGTGTATGAGATCCCATTGTTTACAGAACATAAAACATAATTTTAAATACTAATTGCGTAATTACATTAAGAAAACATAATTTAAAAGACTAAAAATAAATAACTTCGTCCTCGATCGACACGCATTCCATTCATCCTCAACACACAAGCCAAGCAACCAAGAATCCTTCCACCTCCATAATCATTTTCCTGCATCACACTAAAAAATATAAATGAGTGAGCCTAACACCCAGCAAGGAAAATGTACTAACGACATACATCATAAATCAAAAGCATAAAACTATATCATAACCGCATACTCTAACCCATGGAAAGGGTAATATTGGGATTTTCTATTTAAGCACATATAAGCCCCAAGCAACATAGAAAAAAACATTGGGGTTTGCTAGCTAAGCAACTACAAACCTTAAGCGACATAAAAGCATTGAGGTTTGCTAGCTAAGCAACTATAAGCCCCAAGGACTACAAGACATATTCATATATATATATATATATCATAATATAAACATATCATAACATATAAGCATATAAATTCTATTCTATTTTCCTTACCAAAAGCCGGGATATTTGGGAACAAGAACGAGATTTAGAAACTCCTATAAACCAACAGTCGAAAAGGGTGAGAATCTTTAAGAATAAAAATGAATATGGGAACTAAACCATCAACAAGAAACTTACCAAGAAACCATCAACTACTACGACTACTACTACTACTACTACTACTACTACTACTACTACTACTACTACTACTACTACTACTACTACTACTACTACTACTACTACTACTACTACTACTACTACTATTACTACTACTACGACTGCTACCACCACCACTGTAATGACCCAACTACTCTAGACTTTTGGACCATTAACGAAACTATACATACAAATCCTTAATAAAACTTACATTGCGAAAATACCATAATTTTATTAGAAAACTTGTAGAAAAAAGAGTTACTTACATAAAATATCAAGAAGGATATGGGATCCCATTGTCTTAAAAACAAAACATAATTTAAAATAAAAAGGAGTTACATAGCAAATGCGGAAAAATACATGTAAAACCATAAAACAAGACTACATCCTCAAAAATCGAACTCTCGACTCCTTGAATCCATTCACCACCGATACACATTCCCCAAGCATCCACGAACCTTACCGCCACTAAAGCTATTTTCCTGCACATATAAACAAAAAGGAATGAGCCTAATGCCCAGCAAGGAAAATCTAACACATAGTTCATAAACATAAATTTCAAAAGTAACATAAAGACATAACATAATACTTTATCATACACATACTATAATGGCCATTATTACTTGGGGTCCCATAGACTAAACAAGTCATATGCCCATTTAGATTAGTGGGGTCCTACTAGCTAAGCAGGTCATATGCCCATAATCTATTTGGGGCTTGTCAGTCAAATGGGTCATATGCCCAAGCCTACAAACATACATATCATAACATAAGAAACACAAGATAACATATAAGACATATAACATATGCATTTCTATCCTATTTTCCTTACCAAAGTTACCGGGATATGAGGACAAAGTTGGGACTTTTGGAACACTCCTAAAACCATATATAACAGGGTGAGTAGATTTGAAGAAAAAGAAATGAAAGGAATGGAAGGACTAAACCATTGAGAAACATACTTACCAAAACCTTTTTGCTCAAGAACTTAGATTTCCTAACCAAAATAAAGATCAAGGTTAGAGGCTGAGTAGAAGACTATGAGAACTTAAAAGAACAAGTACAGAAATGAACTAGAGTTTTGGGTTACCTTGAAGACTTGTAAGACCAATCTACACCTCAAACCGAAATACTATAAAACCTTACTTCCCAAAGTGTTTGATAAGCTTATGATGATTAAGCTTATGATTCCCCAACCCAGGTGTTTACACTCTCACACTCACTTAGCACTTGTAGCCTCTGAACTTAGAGTAAAAGGTGAATAATGGTTGGGTACTAGGTCCTATTTATATTGTTTAGGAATGAAAGGATGTAAATTTTACTTGAATAAAAATAATGGCTTTTTAGGTGAAAATAATTTGAATAATCGTTCAGCAGAGGCTGTAGACTCGTTCAAAAAGATGCTTTACTTATCAACAGGTTGAATGGCTGAATGGAAAATGATTTCAAAACATTTCAAAATATACTGAAGGAGGCGATATATCGCCCCCTGTAGGCGATATATCGCCTGGGCCAGTATGCCCGAGGCTGTCGTGCATCGTCTCGTGTTTTCCGTATCAACGTGCTGCGATATATTGCCCCCTATAGCTGCGATATATCGGCACACGCTGATTATTTAAACACGAAATTACACATTTTTAGCTAAATTTGAATGGAGTAAACAGCCTTGACTAAGCCCTCAACGTATTCAAAGCTGCTGACTGACCTTAGAGCATTCAAACTTTACCCTTATTAAATTTAATCCTCAAAATACTTAATCCTTAATCACCCATTCATAACATGTGCTTAAAATCCTATTGGTTCTTATCTAAACCTTATAGTATAATAAATATTATCCTTAATATTAGTTATATTAATCAAACCTTAGGTTAAACTTAATATTCTTAAACTATAGGTTAAACTTAGAAAATCTACAAGTACTACTATGAGTGTCCAACTAATTCCCGGTCTGAACCAAAAATCCACAGTTACAAAGATAATCTTATAAATACTATAATACTACTATCTATCTTAGCTAAGTAAAGTTCTTGGACTCTACAACCACCACCACCACCACTACCACTACCAATACCAGTACCACTACCACCACCCCCACCACCACCACCATCCCCACCACCACCACCACCACCACCACCACAACCACCACCACCACCACCACCACCACCACCACCACCACCACCACCACCACCACCACCACCACCACCACCACCACCACCACCACCACCACCACCACCACCACCACCACCACTACCACTACCACTACCACTACAACTACCACTACCACTACCACTACCACTACCACTACCACTACCACTACCACTACCACTACCACTACTACTACTACTACTACTACTACTACTACTACTACTACTACTACTACTACTACTACTAATACTACTACTGTGGATGCTCAAACCAGGTTTACCCTCATTAGCCTCAGGCAATCCAAGCGACCCAGTATTTTTCCCCACAACTCGTGTCTCATAGGAGGCCTTAATGAAGATGCCCCGAGAGACCCGAAAGCCTTTCCATGCGAGGGTACCCAACATGCACGAGTATCTGGCAAGGCCACAAGGGTCTCACTATATGCGGCCGTCCATGACCCGCGTCGGTATGGCAACTTGGCTGCGCACCCCAGCCACGCACGCGAGGCCCCGCCTCGCGTCATCCGCGCGCACCCGAGTGTCCCACGCGAGGCCCCGCCTCGCCTCGTCCGCGTGCACCCGAAGGGCCACGGAGGCCTCGCCATCACCTCGCTCTGCGCATCAGCCGCGCCAGGGGCCTCGCGAGACCATCACCTCGCCCCTCACCTCACCCGCGCATCAGCTGCGCCAGGGGCCTCGCGAGACCATCGTCTTGCCCCTTGCCTCACCTCACGCATTGGCCGCGCCATGGGCCACGCGAGAGACGCCCCTACCTTAACTCGTCATATCCGTGCCACTAGGGGTCACGTACATAGTGGGCCTCATTGGAGGGGCCTAATCTTTCCCCTTGAGATAGGTGCTGGTGACGGGACACCACCCTTACTGTGGGTCTAACAAGAGGTAAGATCAAGGACCTCTTCAACGCACCCTTAAGAACGAAGTGGGGAAGCCTCATAGCGATTCATGCAAAGTCAGAAGGAGTCAGAGTACGGACATAATATTCATGCCAGACAAGTAGTGGTCGTACAAACGAGGTACCTTTTGTGATTCTCACCAGCCCATTTCTCACATCCATAAAAGGCAAGTAGTGGAGGTATAATCGAGTACAAAAGTTGAGGTGCTCCCACAAACTCTGACCATGTACTAGAACCAACACCACTACATCTGATACCACTCTCCTGATAATGTACTTGTGTACGATTTGGTCCCCTGGACCACAATGTATCAGGGGCCATTAGAGCCCCCTATAAAGGGAACCCCTCTTCTACATTGAAGGGGGTTGGAAAAATTACTGTAGCATTGCACCATAATCAATACAAACTGATTTCACCATTTTTCTTCTGCAATTATTCTTGGAGTTTCTACTTAGATTTCTAAATCTTTTCTTTTGATAATCTCTAAGTTGCAATTTTTCTAACTTAACTTAATTGACGAGTTCTCACCGTCAACAGTTTGGCGCCGTCTGTGGAAAGAATAGATTGCAAGTCACTGTTCTTCCGTCGATTTCGATAAGAAAAAATTCCGCGACGTTCGAAACGGTTGAGAGAGCCGCGCGAGGTGGAAGTCCACCTTGACAGAGATCAGCTAAAAGCCTCCATGAGGTATCCTCCTCCACCTGCAAACATGGAGGCCCCAAGGGAGCCTGAGGCACCTAGAGACGAAAGGGAGGCCTCGTCTCCAGCGGTCCCACCTGAGGAGGATCGCTCAAGGTCGGCGACTACCCCAGAAAGGGGCGTCGATGAGTTGCTGCCTCCAAAGCCGCCGCAGGTGCCAAGCCACGGTCGACAGGATCCAGGCCCATCGAAGCGCCAGGCTGACAAGCACCCTCGAGTCCATTCCGTGAGCTCTAGTTCTAAGTCTTAATTCTACGAAGATGAGATACGAGAACTTCACCGTAAGAATTAGAGGCTAGAAACCACCTTGGAGAACATGCAAGAGGTGCTAAATGGCCTGTTGCAAGGGAGATCACACGTGACACTCCCTAAGCGGAAAGAGAGAGGCCAGGGGGGAGTAGAAACCACCGTCCCAGTAGATGATGGACGGACCCGACTCTCCACTAGTAACACCCCCCGGACGAAGCAGCATGAACGCCCCGGACCATCGAAGCAGCCCCAGGGGCCAGGACCGAAGACCAATGCTGCCCCTCGTAACGATGAAGAGGTCACCTCAAAGAGAGCACCCTCAGATCTACAGGAAGAGCTCAACAAAAAGAGGTCGGGTAAAAGGACCACACCCCCTATGGTGCCACGAGAAGGCAAAGGAAAAGGGGATCCTAACCCGTCCGCTTTGAGGGACTCCCTAAGCAAGAGAAGGCAAGACCTGGACACAGAAATGAGGAGCCTGCGAAGCAAAATCGTCACCGCCTCCAGAGGTCAAGCCTTTGAGGAAGAGTTTGATCATGAGTCACCCTTCATCAAGGAGATCCAAGCCATCTGGCTCCCAACCAACTTTAAGGAGCCCCATATGACCCCCTACGAAGGAAGCACAGATCCAAAATACCATCTAGATACTTTTAACGACCTGATGAAGCTGAGGGGAATTGGCAGCGGGGAGAGATGTCATTGCTTCGCTGTCACATTAAAAGGACCTGCATACAAATGGTTCAAAAGACTTAGACCGGGGTCCATCAGATCTTGGCAACAACTTTCTGATGAATTCCTCCAACAACACCACGCCGTGCGAGACTACACGATGCCAGGCACCAGCCTCGCAAATGTGAAGCAAGGAGAAAATGAGAGTCTGAAGAGCTATATTCACATGTTAAATATGGAGGCAGCTTAAGTAGGGAGCCTGACTCGCCGAGAGCTGAAAATGGCCATCACAGCTGGAGTACGCCCAGGAGGCAAGTTTTGGGATAACATGCTCAAGAGGGAGGTTACAGACTTGGATGATTTCTATGAGCGGGCACAAAAATACATTCGCGTGGAGGATGGTCACGAGAACCTCAAAGCCGAGAAAGGCACGTCGCCCCCGAAACCTTCGGTCCGAGAAAACCAAAGCAGTGCAAAGAAGAAGGGGGTTTATGAGGGAACGAGAGATGATTGACCCCGGAAGCATCAACGCTCTGATGAGCGTCTACAGGGCCCCTACAACTTTTACACTGACCTCACCCATTCGAGAGAGCATATTTTTGTTACGAACGAAAACCAGGTCCCTTTCAAAAGGCCTCTGCCAATGAAAAAAGACCCGTCTAAAAGAGACCCCAGAAAGTATTGCCAGTATCACAAGGATATCGTCCACACCACCGCGGAATGCAACCATTTGAAGGTGGAAATCGAGGAGCTCATCCGCAGGGGACATTTGGGCATATATGTGCGCAAGGAGAACCAGAGGCCAGAAGAAGGAGCGTCCCCGCTGCAGGCACGGAGGTGGCCCCAGAAGTACAGGGAGAGGTCAAGACCATCTTTGGAGGTCCAGGATTCAGAGGCGATTCAAGGAAGGGACGAGACAAATATGCCCAGGAGGCCAGACTAAGTCCACCACCGTGCGTCTTAAGTTTGGAGCAACGCCCCCCGAAGAGTTTCAAGGGCGAGAATGACTCAATAACTTTCACTGAAGAAGAAGCGCAGGGGGTACATTTCCCTCATAATGACCCCCTGGTGCTAACTGTCCAGCTTGCGAACATGAGAGTACATCGGGACCTAGTGGATAATTGAAGTTCAGTAGACATCCTACATCGCCCTGCTTTGGAGAAGATGGGACTGAGCATCCGACACCTGAAACCCTGCAATTCCTCCCTTTACGGGTTCACAGGGGTCTCGATACAACCCCTAGGTGCAATTGAATTAGCCCTCACCATGGGGGAACAACCCAGGCAAACCACCATAATGGAAAACTTTGTCATGGTGGATTGCGCCTCAGCCTTCAACGCGGTATTAGGGAGACCCTCTCTGAGAGAATTGAAGGCGATAACTTTTGTGTATCACCTAGCTATGAAATTCCCAACCCCTGGGGGAGTAGCATGCATGAAAGGGGAACAGAAGGGAGCGAAGGAATGCTATAACATGTCCCTCCGCACAGCCACAAAACCATTGGTGCCGATGGAAATGGTTGTGTATGAAGGCGCGACCCACATGAGTTGGACCCATGAGTTACGGAACACCTCGAGAAATGCTACCAGTGAGGATTCGGCACCCGGTGCAAAGAGGACCTATGTTTAGTTTGTTTTTTATTATGTTAGCTTAGTGAGTAAGCATCAAAGAGGCTACCTAGGTAACCTCCCAATTAGATGTAACCCTTTTTTATATATGCCGTTGTAAACCACATGCTATGAATGAAACTGTTCGCAACTTCACGTGTTATTTTTCTTCTCTATGCGAGCATCAACCAAAGTGCCTGTCGAAATAAATTTCACCAAACACTTGGTGGGCAGGATAGGAGGAACCTAAAAAGGACTCCTAAAAAGGAGGATCCTAAAAAGGACTCTTTAACAGGAGGATCCTAAAAAGGACCCCTGCACCAGGATCCTAAAAAGGACCCTCTAACAGGAGGATCCTAAATAAGGACCCCTTGCACCAGGATCCTAAAAAGGACCCTCTATCACGAGGACCCTAAAAGGGACCCTCTATCAAGAGGATCCTAAAAAGGGCCCTCTAGCAGGAGGATCCTAAAAAGGACCCCTTGCATCAGAGCCTTAAACAAAATTCTTTAAAAGAGGAATGCAATTCGTGGTGAACCCTAACAAACAGGGAGAGGACCTTGCAAGGAATCTCTTGGGTTCACAAGGATTAGCTACCCTTATGAACATCAAGGAGGCCAAAAGGTCTTACAAAAAAAAAAACACACTTCCAAATAAAGGCAGATGCTCCCACAAGAGGAAAGACCTTAGAGAGAGCACCCCCAATAAGCCCAGAGCGGCCACCAAGCCGTCTAGCCAAAAAGGGTCCTAAAAGAGACCCTTGCAAAAATAGTACTATGAATAATGACGAGAAGGACGTTTCTCGCAAAAAATAATAAGCGCGCGCAAAAATATATAAAAGGATAGCAAGAACCCAAGGGGTCAAAATATCCTTATAAAAATAATCAAGAGGCACCAAAAAAGGACCTGTTGAACCCTTTCACATAGGCACCAAAGGACCTCTAGCCTGATAAATAAGAGAGGGGAACCTACCAAACCCCATCATACAGGCTCAAAAAGACCTCAAACATAGAGGAATAAGAGATGAATAACCACACATGTATATATTAAAAAAGTAGTCTTGGTAACATGGCAAGATTTACAAAAAAATAAAAATAATAATATTACAAAGGCTCAAAATGAGTATACACCCACAGCGGGATAGCTGATAGAAATGATGAAATGACGAACTCAGGGCCTCCTACCACAGGCGCTCCACCTAGCCGCTCGAGCAACGGCGTGCTCGCCAAAAGAAGAAAAATCAAAGTTGGGATCCTGCCTCCACACACCGTAAAGGGCGCGCTCTATGGACCTGTACTCAATAGCTGTCTTATCCGCCTCTAAGGAAGTGACTCTCTCCTGGGACACGGCTACGTTGGCCCTAGCATCCTCGAGTTCGGCCTCTAAAGAAGCGACTCTCTCCTGCGATGCAGCCACAATAGCCTTGGCACCCTGAAGTTCGCCCTCTAGGCTGGTGACTTTGTCCTGCAGCATCATGGCTTTGGCAACCGCCTTGTTCTTTGTTTTTGATGAGACAAAAATTTGGCCCAAACCCTGTTTAGCTTAGACTTGGTTTCGCCAAGCTCTCTCTCAAGCTCCTGGACCCGGGCCGTAAGGCAGTCCCTCTCGGTACTCGACGCAGAAAGATTGTGAGCCAAGTCGGCAAACCACTGAGCCATAGTATAGGCCTGCACAAGAAAGTTAACAACAACAATGACAAGTAACAAAAAAAAGGGGTGTATGTATATCTATATTTAATAAGGCTGACACAAGATGCATGAACTCACCCAAGCAGTAGTGCGCCTTAGAGTTTCCCCAAGGTCCGATAGGGCAAAACTCCCAAGACCATTCCAGTCAGATTCAGGGAGGTCTGAGATGATTTGGACGTACCGCTGCCCGTAAGAGGTCGCCATGCGATTCACCCAGGGAACCCCTTCCGTGTCAAGGGCACCTGGCTGGGTAAGGACAGACGACCTGCTCGCCGAAACGGGAGGGGACGCAGGAAAGTTGGAAAAGTGAGGCCCCGGTAGATCAGAAGGGGGTGCAGGAAGATTGGCAAAGTAAGCCCCCGATGGACCAGGGTCGAGGGGAGCCTGAGGAAAAGCGTCATAGTCCTCGGGGTCAGGGCAAACAAAATGCCCCAGAATGGCATGCTGGTCTTGGTATTGGGAGGGTATGTCCGGGTTGAAAGAGACAAAGGGAGGGCATCCCCCAGGAGACGAGGACAGCTGGTGAGGTCCTCCGCGTTCAAGGGAGGCTTCCTCCGGCACATCCTCAGCCCCACCTTTATCTGGGCAAGGCTCAGCCGATGCCGCCTTCATCTTCTTTGACCCAAGGATGATCCACAACAACCTAGGATCTAAAACTAGGAACAGCTTGTGGAGGTTCAGATTTTCCACAGTGAATAGGTACGCAACCTTTTTCATATCGAGGTCAGTGTTGATAAGCTTATTCACAACATTCACTTCCGACCCAACAACTATGGGTGCGACGAATTTCTCTGCATAATCCACACCATGGTCGACACAAACATAAGTCATAAAACAATAAGTTACAAAAAATAAAAAGAAGAGAGAGAATGTGGCTCAGGGTACTTACTGGGAGCGGCACGGAAGTGCTCGCAGACAGAGAGAGGGTTTTTCACGAAGAAAAATTCCTGCTTCCAGGACCCCGGGTTGGACACTAAGCCCTCTATCAAAGGGACCTCGTTATTGGCTTTTTGCAGGTAATAGAAGCCCTTGGACTTGGGAGAGGGCATGATATTGTACAGGAAATGCACCTCTAGCGCCGTAGGAGCACGTTTCACAAGTTCCATAAACGCGATAAAAAGGCAGCTCAAGGTCAGCCAACTATTGGGTGCCAGCTGAATGGAGCAAGGTCAAAGTAGTTGAGGACCGCAACGAAGAATAGGTGTAACGGGATGGTACCACCCGCCTTCAGGATGTGCTCACTAAGGGCCACAAAGCGGGGACTAGGGCAGTCAGCCGAGCATGTGTTCGAAGGGGTGTATAAGGCGTACTCTGGAGGAACGCGGTAGTGCTTCACAATTTCCCTCAGTTTATTTTCTGACACATGTGACACCAGGGTGGATGCCATTAAAGGAGCATCGTCTGATTCATTGGTGGATACCTGTCGTCGTGCCCTCGGCATATCTGCAAAACCAAAAGAAAAAGGTGAGGAAGAGACAGAACACTTGACCCTCCATTTTCTCTTCCTAGTAAGAGTCTTCCATTGGGGCACCGGCTGCGGAAGCGCTAAGCTAGGGAAGATCAAAACTAAGGGCTGAAGAGAAGCAGAAGTGACCCCATGGCAGTCATCAGGCGAGCTTGGGCTAGAGGGCTCAGGCGGAAGATGTCCCTCCATAAACTCCAACTCCCCCTACATATCTAAAAGGGTCACCCTAAGGCTCGCTACGTGGTCACTAAGGTCAGGGGGAAAGGTGCTCCATCTCCTCTTAACACCGAGTCAATTTCACTCTCCACCACCCAAATTTTATGCCTAAGTTCATCCATGTGCTCAAGATGACGGATACGGGCCTGCCTTAAGGAGTCATAGTCTTGGTAAGGGTTTTCCTCAGGGGACTCTGAGTCTGAAGATAAGTCAACAAACTCAACCCCTGGAGGTATGCCGAACGGACCGTCATTGGCCATGAGACCTCGTCCTGAAAGCAAAACGGGGTTCACATATAAATGAAAGGATGGCTACAAAACACAAAGGAATGGGCTCAAAACTTCTAGGAACAAACACTCTAAATGACCCGCCACGGGGTGTGAATAAAGGATCATGCTTCAAGACTAACTCACGACGAGCTCAGGCCAAAGTACCCCATCCCGAGTGGTGCTAATGTGAACCCAATGAAAACAAGGGAAAAAGAGAATAAACCTCAAGCAGGAAAAATGAGACGCTGTCGTGGTCAAAAGGAGGTTGCAAAAGTGAGGTTGTGGGGAATTGAACCCCTTACCTATTGAAAGGAGCAAGGGTCTAGGTACCACTAAGCTAAGGAAGTAAGGTGTAAATAATAAGCCTTGCATGAAGGCCTATTTATAAGAATTAAAGAGAATAGTCTACCAAAGAACCTAAAGGTCCTCTCCTAGACTGGGGGGCAAGTGTGGATGCTCAAATTCCACCAAGGGAAAATATGGAGGTTTACCCTCATTAGCCTCATGCAATCGAAGCGACCCAGTATTTTTCCCCAAAACCCATGTCTCATAGGAGGCCTTAATGAAGATGCCCCGAGAGACCCGAAAGCCTTTCCATGCGAGGGTACCCAACATGCACGAGTACCTGCCAAGGCCACAAGGGTCTCAATATACGCGGCCGTCCATGACCCGCATCCGTATGGAAACTTGGCTTCGCACCCCAGCCACGCACGCGAGGCCCTGCCTCGCGTCATCCGCGCGCACCCGAGTGTCCCATGCGAGGCCCCGCCTCGCCTCATCCGCATGCACCCGAGGGGCCACGGAGGCCTCGCCATCACCTCGCCCTGCACATCAGCCGTGCCAGGGGCCTCGCGAGACCATCACCTCGCCCGCGCATCAGCCGCGCCAGGGGGCCTTGTGAGACCATCGTCTCGCCCCTCGCCTCGCCCCGCGCATTAGCTGCGCCATGGGCCTCGCGAGAGACGCCCCCACTTCAGCTCGTCATATCTGTGCCACTAGGGGTCGCGTACATAGTGGGACTCGTTGGAAGGGCCTAATCTCTCCCCTTGAGATAGGTGCTGGTGATGGGACACCACCCTTACTGTGGGTCTAACAGGAGGTAAGATCAAGGACCTCTTCAACGCACCCTTAAGAACGAAGTGGGGAAGCCTCATAGCGATTCATGCAAAGTCAGATGGAGTCAGAGTACGGACATAATATTCATGCCAGACAAGTAGTGGTCGTACAAATGAGGTACCTGTTGTGATCCTCACCAACCCATTTCTGACACCCTTACAAGGCAAGTAGTGGAGGTATAATCGAGTACAAAAGTTGAGGTGCTCCCACAAACTCTGACCATGTACTAGAGCCAACACCACTACATCTGATACCACTCTCCTGATAATGTACTTGTGTATGATCTGGTCCCCTAGACCACAATGTATCAGGGGCCATTAGAGCCCCCTATAAAGGGAACCGCTCTTCAACATTGAAGGGGGTTGGAAAAATTACTGTAGCATTGCACCATAATCAATACAAATTGATATCACCATTTTTCTTCTGCAATTATTCTTGGAGTTTCTACTTAGATTTCTAAAGCTTTTCTTTTGATAATCTCTACGTTGCAATTTTTCTAACTTAACTTAGTTGACGAGTTCTCACCGTCAACAACTACTACTACTACTACTACTACTACTACTACTACTACTACCACTACCACTACCACTACCACTACCACTACCACTACCACTACCACTACCACTACCACTACCACTACCACTACCACTACCACTACCACTACCACTACCACTACCACTACCACTACCACTACCACTACCACTACCACTACCACTACCACTACCACTACCACTACCACTACCACTACCACTGCCACTTCTACTACTACTACTACTACTCCTACTACTACTCCTCCTCCTCCTACTACTACTACTACTATCTAGCTAGACTAAGTAAACATTCTGGGACTCTACAGTTTGCAATGCCCCCAGCTCTATGAAGGGTTCACAATGTATTTCATGTGTCCATGCTCCAGAAGTATGTATCAGATTCTACGAACATGATGAGTTATGAGAACCTGGAGATGGATCAAGATTTATCTTATGAGGAGAAATGGGTTCAGATTCTAGACCGAAAAGATAAAGTCTTGCGGAACAAGACCATTGCCTTAGTGAAAGTGTTGTGGAGGAACAACAAAGTGGAAGAGGCAACTTGGGAGCTTGATTCTGATATGCAGGATCGGTATCTCGAGTTGTTCAGGTAAATTTCAAGGACGAAATTTCTGTAAGGAGGTGATAGTTGTAGCGTCCCAAATTTTCTAATAAGGCTTAGGGCCTTGATTAGCATGCCTGGATGGCAATAATTGGTTTAATTATGTTAATATGTGAATTAAATGAATATTTGATTAGAAATGCATGTTTAGGTGAATTAAATATGCATGTGGGCCCAATTTGGTTATTAAGGGCATATTTGTAATTTTGGCCCATTGGGGGCGTAAATGCAATATATTTGTATGTTGTGCTTGATACCAAAAGACTATGGTGATATATTTGTAATGTGCGATCAGAGACAGTCCTAGGGAGCAGAATAGCTAAACAGTTACAACGAGGTCGAATACCTGACTCGGGAGGAGCCTAGGGGTATGTTGGGGATATAGTATGCATTCAAGAATGACCGGGTAATGGGTAGTTATTTAATGTTTTCTTAAGTGCGTCGGGGATTCTATGGAATTTATAAGGATACTCGAGTAATTAGAGGGACCTGGCAGATGACGAGACTGCCCTTGGTGGCAATATAGGGTTGAGGATAGGCTTAAGGGCGTTTTAGGAATTTTGGGACTTAGGCAGCTGGAGTTAAACTTAGCCACTACACTATTCTAGAAACCAAAAAGAAAACAAAAATAGTCAATCCCTCTTGCTCTCTCTCGGCTCTCTCTCTCCTTCTCTTAGGGACTTAACCCTGGTTGGAAATTCTAGTGTTAAGGCTTTGAATTTGGGGTTGAAGCTTGGGGAAATCTAAAGCTTGTGGCGACTGGAGTTAGCTTAGGGCAAGATCATTACAAAGGTAAGGATTAGAGCAAGTCCTTTGAATTTCTCTATTTTTTTAGAGTTTTGGAGGTTGGAAACTTAGGTGATTGAATTTGGGTTGTAACGGGGTTTTGATCAGTCTCTATGAGATTATGTGCTGCTCTGAGCATAGTATAAATGATTTGGGGCTTAATTTTGGCATTAGCATAGGTTTGGATTGATTTGCAGGAGATTTAGAAGTCTAAAAATGGTGAGATCTCTGGGTTTTGAGGCTCAAGCCGCGACCCTATTCTACAGGTGTCACGACCCGCTTCAATACTGAGGCCTGGGGGCCTCAGAATTTGCCCAGGTGCCGCGGCAAAGGGCATCATGCGCTATGGCCCGTGTCCTTCAGCAGAGAGAGCTTTGCTCTCTAAATTGAGTGCGTTGCGACCCTTAAGGGAAATATTGGCTGTTTGAGGGTTTTAAGCTCGAGAACCCAAATGTTAAGGCTCGGGGAGGATTCTACTACCCAGTTTAGTAGAACACAAGGCCCCAGATGAGAGAATAATATTCTAACATTATTATTTGGTTTAGATCTTGATGGATTCTTATTATGGATGTGTTGTGAGTAGGTTTATGTCAAAACTCAGATTAAGGGACTGTGCTTGGGATCACGAGACTCAATCAGCTCGGGACAGAAGTAAGAAAATTGTTGTACTCGTAGAGCAGGGCATGACCATATTGTTTGTATTTTAGGGTGTGTCCCTATTTCTTGTATTTAATATATGTGTGAATATCTATGAATGTTATTATGTGTTATGTGTGTTTGTGAATGAACGACGAAGGCCAGGAATGACAAAGGCCAAGAACGGCAAAGGCCGGGAACGTCAAAGGTCGAGAATGACAAGAAGCCATGTACGTCATGGGGCCAGGATCGGTGTTGAATATGCTGAGTGTAGGCTGCTAGGGTGAAAACCTCCAAGGGTGCTGTATCCACCCGCTCGGTGAAGACCGCAAACCCAGGGCCTGGTAAAGCACCTGGGTAGGCGTAGGCCGCTATGTGTTTAGTTTGTTGACTGTTTTGTTGTATATCATGGATTAATATGTGTGATTTGTTATAGGTTGAATTTTCTTGCTGGGCTTTGGTTCACGAGTGCTCTATGGTTCATGTAAGGGTAAGGGAAAGGTCGAACAACCATGAGGTGGAGAGAGTGGAGCGATGGGTACATGTTCGGCCTACCTGGCTACCAAGGCCAAATTTGTTTCGGGAAATGTACTGTAATGATAGGGTTTTTTCGCTTACGTCGATCGTAACTATATTTTTGAGTTGTAATACATTTTCTTAACAGTATTTTAAGATCCCAAATGTATAGCTTTTATAATTTTAATGAATGGTCAAATCTTTATATCCAATGTTATATAATTAGTCTTTAAATTCATTTTAGTCACACTTTTTAACTTAAAACCTTGATTAGCGAGCTAATGGCACATTTTTAACTCACATGGTTACGATTCAAAGGTAATAGGGTGTTATAGTTTTTAACGGAAAAGGCCGGCAGTGGCAAAGGACAGGATCGACAGAGATCGGGAACGACAAAGGCCGAGATCGACATTAAGCATGCTGAATGCAGGCCGCAAGGGCGAGATCCTCTAAGGATGCTTAACCGACCGATCTACCAACTATAGAGTAGTTGTTGTAGGTCTTACTTCACCTAGGCCAAATGTACAAAAGAAAGACAATGGAATTAGATTTATACTTGCACCCAGATCACACTAGGCATATTTATATTCAAAGTTCCCAATAGTGCAAGGTATAGTAAACCACCATAGATCTCTCAACTTTTGTGGAAGCTGCCTCTACAATATAGCACTGCACTCTTCTATCAATACCACATTTTCATAATATCCCATCTTCCTTTTCTTAGACAGGAACTCCTTCATAAAATTGACCTAACAAGGCATTTTCGCCAAAGCTTCAACGAAGGGGATATTTGTAGCGTCCCAAATTTGCTAATAAGGCTTAGGGCCTTGATTAGCGTGCTTGGAGGGCAATAAATGATTTATTTTGTTAATATGTGAATTTGATAAGTATGTGATTAGAAATGCATGTTTAGGTGAATTAAATATGCACGTGGGCCCCATTTGGTTGTTAGGGGCATATTTGTAATTTTAGCAGGCTGAGGGCATAAATGCAATATTTGTATATTGTGATTGTTACCATGTGTGAGTGGTAATATAATTGTGTTACACGATCAGAGACGGACCTAGGGAGCAGTTTAGCTAGAAAGTTACAACGGGGTTAAATACCCAGCTCGGGAGGAGTCTAGGGGTATTTTGGGAATATAACTTGTGTTTGGGAATATTGAGTAATGGTTAGTAGCTTTGGTATGCCGGGATTTAATGGGGATTTATAGGAATACTTGAGGACTTAGCGGGATTTGGGTGAAATGACATAATTACCCTTGATGTTAGTATAAGAATTTTTTAAGGGGAAAGGGCAAAATGGTAACTTGGCCTTAGGAGTAGATAGACTTGGCTAAGGAGAAGTCATTCACGTTATTTACACTTAGGCTTATACCTGAGTTTTCTGTTGGAATACTAGAGAGAACCAAAAGCTAGGGAGGAAGGAGAAGAAGAGCTGATCTTCTTTGGGATCAAGGAAGGAACTCAAAGGTGAACTAAGGGAGACTTCGGGCCAGAAATTCAAGGGTTCTAGGGTAAGTTTTCACTCTATTCTTTGTTGAAATTCTGCTGAGGATGTTGGGTTAGTAAGCTGAATTGTGTTATTTGCTTGTGGGTTATTGGAGTGAAGATTTAGTTTGGGAATCAAAGGATTTAAGCTTGGAGTTGGACTTGAAAGTAGCTCAAGGTTGAAACCCTGCTTGAGGTAAGAATTCCATGCATTTCTGAGGTTTATATTATGATGTTGTTTAAGTTTTCTGGTTTGTGGTTTTAATTTTGTAAAGTTTTAAACCACTAGGTGATTTGTGGGTTTGATTGAGTGTTTGAGCTTGTTGTCATTGTTTCTGAGTTGTTATACTGCTTATTTGAGGTTTTAGGTTGAATTGAGGCTTGGGTATACCCTAGTAGTGTTTTGGGTGAGTTTTGGGTCGGGGAAAATGTTGGGAAAAACCCAATTTTTTGGGTTCGCGTATGAGCACTACGACCCTGTTCTTCCATGCCGCAGTGCTGGGTTAAATCAGGACAGGGGAGCCTTGTTGGGCGTCGCGGCCCTTGTAGGGTTGTGCCGCGACGCTAGGCCAATTTCAGGAGATGGAATTTTGTGTTTTTAGGGTTTTGGCTCAGGGGGCTCCCGGGATGCTTTCACTACCTTGTGTGGGGAAACGGGAGGTCTCGAGAGCACGGGATTGGTTCTAGGGTACAATTGTGAATTGGTTAGTAACGTGAGTGTTACTTGTGCATTGTGATTAGGTTTTTAGCGAGGCTCAGACTAGGGGACTGTGCTCAGGGCATCAGTGCTTGGAAAGATCGGGACACAGGTAAGAAAAATCCGTGTTGCAGGGCCCGACCCTATATGATTGTATTGCAGGGTGTAGCCCCCTTGAATATGTTTATACGTGTTTAAGTATTTTTTTAATTATGCTATGTGTGCATATGTGTGAATGAATGGCAAGAGCTGGGAACGGTGAAGGCCGAGAACGGCGAGGGTCGGGAATGGCAAGGCCGAGTACGGCAAGGGGCCGGGAGCAGTGTTAAGCACGCAGAGTGTGAGATGCCAGGGCGAGACCATAAAGGTTACCTGGGATATCCTCGCGGTGTAGACCGCGAACCCAGGGCTTGGTAAAGCGCCTGGGACGACATGGCTGTATGTGTTTAGCCTTTGGGGGTTTGATTATGTGTTAAGTGAAAGATATGCATATGTTATCTGTTTGTGTGAGTTTTCTTGATGGGATTCGGCTCACGGGTGCTCTATGGTGCAGGTAAAGGCAAGGGGAAAGTCGACCAACCATGAGTACGGAGAGCGTGAAGTGGCGCATACATGTTTGGCCTGCCTGGCTGCCACGGCTAGGGGTATTTTTGGGAGACGCTTGTATTTAACCTAATTTTGTCGTTTAGTCAACTTTAATTATATTTTTGAGTTGTAAATATTTCTAAATAGTATTTTGGGATCCCTAATGTAAAACACTTTATAATTTTCAATGAATGGATATATTTTTTTAAATTATGAGACTTACTTTATGGATTAGCTACACTTTTGTCTTTAAACCTCGATTAGCGAGTTAATTGCACATTTTAAACTCACTTAGTAACGACTCTAAGGAAGTAGGGCGTTACAATATTAATGTCCAACTTTTTTAATACCTCTAAGAACTTGCCAAACTATTTATCAAGATTGTTCTCATGAAGCTTTTGTTGATAAGGGATCTTGATGTGGTGATCTATGCTTACTAGCGCCATCACTTCTTTGGTAGGAGGGTCTTTAGTAACCTTCACTTATGTAGTCTTCTTTACTACAATGCTAGATACCTATCGATCCTAATTCTTCTCAACTGACTATTCTGCTCTTGGCCTCTCATATTGCATCCCACTTCTCAAGGTAGTAGGATGTCACTACACTTTTGGGTTTACTTCAGTAGTGCTTAGAAAATTCCCTTGAGCACGGTTTGTCATTAGGCTAACCAACTGACCAATTTGAGTCTCTAAATTCTGAAAAGACGACCTTGTCTTAGTCATAAATTGGTTATGGACATCAGACTGAGCATCAACTTGCTTCACTTGAGGGGGAGGGTGTGGCTTAACTAAAGGTTGATAAAACGCTGGAGGAGGATTTTGGAATGGTTGCTGATTTTGCTGGAATGGCTGCTGAGTTCCTTGATTATTCTTCCAAGAAAAATTAAAATAATTCAGCCACACTTTATTATAGGTCATAGAGTATGGATTGCTAGGCGGTGTTGGAAAATTTCCTATTGCTTGAACCTATTCCATAGGAATATTATTAACATCCTCTAGAGTGCACTGATTATACAAATGAGGACCCCCACAAATTTCACACACATTCTACATCTACATGACTTGAAGTGAGATGGTATTCTGCTGCACCTATTTTATCAATGATCCCCCTTGAGCAGTAAGCATTGAAATGGCATCTAATTCATACACCCCGCTACTCTCTTAGTATTTTCTCACTCAGTAGGCCATTGGTAATTGTTCATAGCCATCGCCTTCAATAACTCATAGGCTTTATTAGCACTCGTGCTCATGAAAGCACCCCCCGTTACTACAGCTATGATTGTGCGAGTAGTAACACAACTCATTGTAAAAATTACTGACCAACATCAATTTTTCAATACCATGATGGGGACACTTCCTTAATAGTCCCTTGAAATGCTCCCAAGCATCATACAGTGATTCCTCATTAGTTTTGTGGAAATTGTTAATCTCTTCACTTAACCATGCAGCTGAGAATGGAGGAAAAAAATTTGACTAGGAAGTTTTGAGTGAGCTCCTCCCATGTGGTAAAAGAGTTAGCTTGTAAGAAAATCAACCAACTCTTAGCTCAGTCCCTTAGTGAAAATGGAAATTGCCTCAATCTAGTAGTGTCATCGCTCACCCCTTTCATCTTAAAAGTTGCACAATGCTCTAGGAAATTATCTATGTACCAATTTGCATCCTTTGTAGTTAGCCACTGAACTGGATAATAGATTGGACCTTTTGCAGAATTTCTGGCTTGATCTCAAAGTTATTAGGAGTAACTATAGGAGGTCTAATGCATGAGTGCACTCCTATAATAGTGGGGAGTATGTAATCTCTGAGACTCCGCATCCCTTGAACCTGAGCTTGAACAGTCGCTGCCCCTCTAGCACTGTTGGCGATATTATTCACTGCATTCCCTTAGTTTGCAGCCATCCTAGCCTCCAACCTCTTATTCTTTCGGTTCTTTCAACAAGTTCTCTCAATTTCAGCATTCCACGGTAATATCTCAGATAATTTTCCACATCGCATAAACCAATACTACCGAAAATAAGAGGATTAACACACAAACCAAGTTAGAAAAATTGATAAAGGACAAGCAATTAGAATAAAAATGAACTATTTTGATATTAATAAAACAATCATCAACAACAATGCCAAAAACATGCTATGGGATTTCTGTGCATAAGTATACATAATCGTGGACAAGTAATAATAATGATAATGAAGATCGTTTCTACGAGGATTTTTTACCAATTACCAATAACTAATATTTATTTCTATTTTCCTTATAATAAGTCATTAAGAGAATATTAATACTAAGAAAACTTAGATTAACACTAGTAAACTCAGGGAACAACTTTTAGAAATTAATTCGATGGATGTAAAACTAGAACATTTGATTTTATCTTCTATCCACTCTAGTATTTCATCAATACAATTTCTACTAATCTTCTCCCCATTGTGATAGTGGATTAACAAAAGCGATATATATTCTTACTATGATATATAAATCTCAACCTATATGCAAACTTTCTACATCTATGTGATAAATTTAAACACATAGCAGACATTAAGCACAATAATCCTAAAGCTACACAAACCATACAGGTACTCTTGTCGAATATCAAAATTTGTGTTTATTCACTTATAGCATAATTAACACTCATTTCTCAGATTTTGAATTCAAATCATATATAACATACAAATGATGGCCAATCAATCACAAGCATTAAGCATAAACTTGAATAAATCACAATATAGAAGAAAAAATCATAGAAATTGTATTAAATCAATAAAGAGTTTCAAGAGAATCTATTAAAGCCCTAAAAAGTAAGATTAGTTCATATTCATATCCACAACATCTATCAAATAATAAAAAAAACATTGAAAGAAGACATCAAAGGAAAAGAGAAGAAAAACTCTTGTAGAAGTCTTTAATCTTGATCTCTAAGTACTTCAATGTGTTTCTTTTGTTCTACTAGCTACCAAAAGTCCTCAAAATCGCACATAATTAAATTTTTATAGTTTCCCTTGCGATTTTATGTGAAAAGACCTTGTTGCCCTTAATTAAATTAGGTTTGCGTTGTACGAATCGATGGGGTTGTAGCGCTACTTATTAGCGCTGGGGTGCCAATTCTTCTTCTCCTGCAGTCTTGCTCTCTATCTTCGATAGCGCTCGAGCGCTAATTCTTCACATGTCCTCTCTGTGTGTAATATTGTTGTAGCGCTAATAACATGTGTTGGGGCGCTAATTCCATTTCTCTAAGTTCTTCAATTTGACTCTGAAAATGCTCCAATTTTTCGAAAACACTCGTAAACTCTCCCATGAATTGTAATCACTTCAAAATAGCCAATTTTATCCTTTTTCGAACCTATTTTTTATCATTTCACTCCAACTTGTATCCTTTACCATTTTCACCTGAAACAAGAAACAAATAAGCATAAAATTGCACAATTTTTTTTAAATAACTAAAATATAACCTAAAACAATCTTTAAATTGAACCTAAAATGATCTGAACACTATGGCTCTTGAGTTCACAATAAAGCTGAGTAATTTTCCTGATGAAACACCAAATGTGCATTTTTTTTGGGATTTAATAGGCTTAGTATGGTAAAACATTACTTCCAAATCGACCACATGGTTATTGGCCATTTTTTACTTGACCAGCATGTCATCAATGTATACCTCCATATTGTGTTCGATCTGATTACCGAACATTTTGTTCAGTAGTCTTTGGTAAGTTTCTCTGGCATATTTTAATCCAAATGTCATCACATTGTACAATAAATCTTGTGTTCGATCATAAAGCTTGTGTGCTCTTGATCATCTAGGTTCATCATGATATTGTTATTTCCATAATACGCAACATGTTTGGCTGTAGTGTCTACTAACTGGTCGATCCTAGAAAAAATGAAGCAATCCTTTGGACATATCTTATTCATGTCAGAAAAAATGATGGAGGTCCTCCATTAGGAACAGGAATTGAATTCGCTATCTAGGTGGAATATTTTACTTCCCAAATAAAGTTACATTTAAGAAGTTGAGCTACTTCCTCTTATAGGGTTGCCCCCTAATCTTTTCCGAGCAGTCTCCACTTCTGCTACTTGGTTGGTATGTTCTTGTCCATATTTAAAGTTTCACTACCTTTTCTATGTGGTTTTTTCAAATATAACTGCTGGGAAAAGTAGTATTTTCTCTGCCATTTTTTCAAAATATCCGCGGAGAAAAGTCCCTTTCCCCATGTACTTTACCCTGACCCTTCACTCTCCTCATTTCCCTTATTCCAGTTGCGCGCAATAAAGGAAAACATATCCTCCCCAGTCACGGTAATCACCATCTTCACCCTTTTATGTTTTTTTAAATCTGGTTTTACATTTTTTAATGTATAAAAAATGGTTTAATTTATTAATTCTATTTTTTAATATTTAATTCATTAACTTTTAATAAGATAATAGATTTTTAAAAAATTTAATTTAAAATTACACACGGCGCTGACGTGTCTAAGACACATCATCATGTAAAGAGCCACATCAGCATTCTGTTAGCCACATGTGTTGAAAGTTAACGGAAGTCCTTCTTTACATTACTGTGAATATTTCGGGGGGAATTTTTAACGGCCTGAAAAAATTAGGGGGCACAATATGGTAGTGGTAATAGTTCGAGGGTTAAAAATCCTAAATAGCCTTTTTTTTTTAAATTTCATTCCACATTAACACTTTAAATCATGTATATATTCATAAAAATGATTTATTTTAAAGATTTAGGGCAAAAATGAAGAAATTTTGAGTGGATTTAACGGGGTTTTAATGTATGTTTATAGGTTTATTTTTTTTTGGCAATTTTTTGACGTTATTGAATGTTTTGGGAGGATTAGAAGAAATTTTCATGCTTCAAAACAGGTATTGATCTCTTAAACTTTACTTTGTTTTTTTTTTTTAATATTTCAGATTTTTTGACATTAATACGTAATGTATTTATTTTTTCATAATGTTAATATTAATTATGCTCACTTAAGGTTGTTTAGGTTTAAGTTTTATTATAAGTTTGGATACTATGGATTTAATGCATGTTGTGCATAGCCCATGCATGGCCAAGGTAAGGAGGTTAAACATGTTTACTTGAATGCTAAAGTTTTTGGAATGCATGTTGTATGCTAATGTTTCGGCACATGTACATGGGAAGGTAAAAGGTGGACAAAGGTAGCCTCAATATTGACCATGGTGGTCGTAGAGAGGAACATAAGTGCTTCCTAGTAGTATCTTTCCCATTTACATGCATAGTGCGCACATAAGTTTTATGTTTGATGATTATGATGATGATGATGATGATGATGATGATGATGATGATGCTATGTCTTTTTATGATATGAGATTATTGTTTGGTTATATGATGTTTTCTTTATGTTGATATTTGGTTTGATTCTCCTTACTGAGGATTAGCTCACCGCTTTTTCCTCTTCACAGGCAAGAATTGATTATGTAATGGCATGGTGAGCGGGGACCATTCCAAGAAAGTGAGGGTACCGTACACTACAACAAATAACCCTTTCTAAAACACAAGAATATAACTTTATTGAAAAAGTATTATAATAACTAATAAGTAAAGTAAAAAATTCGGTAATGAAAAAGAGGGAAATGAAATAAAAAGGTGGCATCTGTGGAAAGCCCGCTCAAATAAAACATATTATTATTTTTTTATCTAACTTTAGAATAGTTTCAGTCACTTTTCCAAAAGTGAAAAAACCTCCTCATTTCCAATCTCATTCCAAACCCAGTTCTTCTTCCTCAACTCTGAAACACCCAAACCTAACCTTCTAGAGGGTGACATTCTCCTTCGTTTGTGCTCGATCTTCGACTTCCACGACCACACCCCATCAACGGGGAGCTCTTCAACTCAAGCTACTGGAAACAAAGAAATTCAGAAGAAAATGAGTGAAAAACCAAGCGTGGTTGTTAGCTTGGACTAGAAGAAGAAGATCAAGTGTGAGTAATACTTTCAGGGTTTGTTCATGGGCCTCTCCTTTCACTCAAGGAGCAGATTGAGAAGGTCAAATTTTTACTTTTTCTTTCTTTTCTTTCATCTGGCTATTCCTTTCCTTTCCTTTCCTTTATTTATTTAAATTTTTGGCTTATTTTAATAGAAATTGTGGGTGGTTGAGTAACTGGGTTGTTTATTGGGTTCTTGAAACATGTGAGGATTTTATCCAATAGCCGAAAACTGATAAATTTTTATTATCAGTTTGAGGAAGAAGAACACTGCTGCTTTTTCATCACTGATCAGTGATTCATCATTAATGTTCTCTTTGTTAATTTTATTATTGCAACCATGATAATAGTGATCTCTGTTTCTATGTTCAAATGTGGTGTGTTTTAGGCCTGAAGGATCCTAATCGGTCTTTTCCTGCTAGTACCGGTGATGCTGCGGGTGTTGGTCTTTTGAAGTGGCGGATGCAGAGCACTGATGAATACATGGTGCTTTAACAAGTAGGGTAAAATATTTTGTGGCTCGTCGAGCATTTGGAAAGCTTGCATTTCTCACTCTAAGAGATGATTCTGGGACAATTCAGGTATCCCCACCTCAGCTTTCTGTCCTTACAATGATCTTGCCATCTCTTTGTTAGATGGATACTTATAATAAAGAAAAAATATGATAATAAGATGTGATTAGGTGGTTTAGTTCTTAAAAGCATGTCTATTTTATGGGATGCTTAATCTAAAATATATAAGTTAGTTACCTTCTTTTAAAAAAAAATGGGGTGTTTTCCAAAGTTTGTAAATTTTGGCGGGTAGGGATGGTTTCTTCATAAACTTTCTATAAATCTTTGCTCACATTTAGTATGGAAGAATCCTCACTCAAGTTGTTCAATGTTTGAAACAGCTTTATTGTGAAAATGTGAGATTTTTAAGTGATCAGTTTGACGAGCTTAAGAATCTTGTTGATATTGGTGACATACTTGGTGCAAGTGGCTCAATTAAGCGAACTGAGAAAGGCAAGTACTAAAAAATTTTATCTTTTGCACCTATTTACGATTAGGTGTTGATTGTTGAATTTATAGGTACTTCTGGGTGAAGCTATTCTTACCCTATTTGTATTGGAAGCTATTTAGATAAACCAATGCCATTTATAAAAAACGCCATTGGCTTTGACTGGCTTCTTACTTTTTTTGTGATTTCCCTTTGAGGTGAGAAACTAATTGAACTTATTTCTTTGTTTCTTTAGGGGAGCTTTCTGTCTATGTGAACTCTTTTGCAATTCTTACAAAATCTCTACTGCCCTTGCCAGACAAATATCATGGTCTAACTCGTGTGGATAAGCATTACCGGCAATGGTAAGTTGAGTTTTCTGTTTCTTTTTCACAGTTTGAGTGAGGGTGTCTCTTATGGGAAATAACAAATTGTTTTCTACTGGATGATGATATCCCACAATTCGTTGCAGTGGTTCTTGCAAAAGACTTGTCTAAATGGCTTTTTAAATAAAATATATATTTTTTGGGGTATACTTGGTTATAACTGAACTTTACTTTTCTTTTAAAGGTACATTGATATGATTTCCAATCCTGAAGTAGCTGATGTATTTCGGAAGAGAGCAAAGGTAAGTCAGGCTGAGGAGTAATTAAAGACCTTTTAGTTATTTAAAGTATATGTTCTTTCCAGAAATAGTATTTTTATTAACTTGAGGACCTTAGAACTATCTTACATGATTGCTTCAAGTGTACTTCGCTTCTGATGAAGTATTTGAATAGACGAAAATAGCATTAAATGACCTTTCCTGTGTTGAAGCACGGTTCATTGGATTTTATTTTTTTCTAAAAAAAAGGTTACAGGGTTATAATTTCTATATTAAGTTCCTTAACAACATTAACACTTAAGGAGATAATTTATTTATGCAAGTTATGGATATTTTATCTTTCTTTTGAACAAATTTGCTCTATATATTAGAGTGCTTACGGTGGTTGAATGTATTTAGCAATTATGGAGTTGTTGAAAACTTGAGCAAAAGAAGGATGGTATACCAAGTTGTTTCTAGTTTGGGCATTTTGAAGTATACATATATAAATTCAATATTCTTCCCTAGACAGAGTGTTTGAGGCATCTTGCTGTTTATACATCAAAGATGTTTTGCTATTTTTTCTTTTTGGTGGATTAGATTGTATCAGAGTTACGCAAGACAGTGGAATCTTTTGGATTTCTCGAAGTTGAAACTCCAGTTCTACAGGTTTGTGGATTTTCTAACCGTTTTATTGTCATATGGTTCATATCAAGATTTAACATTTCTATAATGGAATTTGACTTTATAGTTTGGCTGAGTTCTTATGTAAGATTACCTTTACTTCTGGTGATGCCTGTTCAATTGCTTAGCTTTTGTTCTTGGCCAAGATACAACTTATAGAATACCCTATTCTAGAATTTTTAAAAAAGATAATGTCTAGTTTATTGTAAAGATAACTGGAGGTTGAACTGTTGAAATACTTAGCTGGGAGTTCTTTTGGTTCATATTTTATAAATTTTTATTAACTATATTCATTTCCAGGAATAGTTTTTATTTTTTCTATATATGAAAATTTTTTGGTGCCTTAATTTACATACATTAGTATTGTTTCTATTTGAAGGTTGGTTTTTAATCGACTTAATCAACTAGGGAGCAACTGGTGGAGTAGAAGCAAGACTATTTGTTACCTACCATAATTCGCTAGGAAGGGATCTTTATTTGAGGATAGCAACTGATCTCCACTTGAAGAGGATGCTGGTGAGGATTTAAAGTATATTCATTTTCTTTCAAGTGCTATACTAACATGCATAATCTCTTCAACTGCCCTCTAGTATTTCCAAGGTGTAATTTCTCCAGTTTAACTTGGTCATTTTCCCGAAGCTGCTTTCTAATTTTTATTCATTAGTTTGTGTGTATATGTCAGATTTTATCTCTTCCATGGCAGTATTGTTTTCCTAAGCAAGTTTTTTCTGTGTAAAGATTTTATAAAACATTCCCTGTTTCCAATGTAGATTTCTCAAGGCTGACAATATTTATAAGAAATTCATTTGTCTTTTAATGATAATTCTTGAGCTCTTCTTTATATCTATACAAGAGAACATATACAAAAAAATTCCTATTCGTCTCTATGCCTACACCAAATTTCTCCTCTTTATAGATTTTACTTTTTTTTATATTGGTTTATAAAACTATTCCCATTCATTAGTTTATTAAAGTTCTCATTTCTTACAATATATATATATGTATAAATGTATATATTTATCGAGAGAGAGAGATGTGCACAGTGTGTAGTTTTCTACTTAGTACTCTCAGTGTCGACATTTATAATCTTGTCCTTGAAGATCAATGCATATTTGCATATCCATCTAATTTATTTTTGTTTTTTTTCTTTTTCGTTTGTTCTACCAAACTTTTTCACTTGCACGCACGTTTTTGGTTCCCATTATAAAAAAAAAAATCGACTATCGTCATTTACTTTTCTCTCCATATTATTTTTAATCTTTTGCACTAAAATTAAATCTCTGTGGATGACAGGTTGGAGGGTTTGAAAAAGTTTATGAGATTGGTCGAATATTCAGAAATGAAGGGATTTCAAATCGTCACAATCCAGAATTTAAAGCAATGAAATGGAGCATAAGATTAAGGCCTGGAAGATGTTTCACAGTTCCTGTAAGATTGGAGGCTTTTTTATTTCCTTCATTCTTGGACTAGGAAACTTGAGACTTACAAGAGGTATATATACACATAAAGAGGCTGGTAAAGAGGCTTATTTTTATTACTACTTTGTAGGTTTTTGCTATTTAGTTCTGTTGATGTTTAGCTCTCTGTGTCGAGCTATGGCTTTCATAAATCTTGTTCTCCTGTTGAGTTTTGCAGTACGTACTGAATTAGAAGAGGGGAAGGAATGCATAGTTGTTGGAACCTTGTAGAAGCACATGAAACTCAAATTATATCTTGTTATTAGATTGTTGTTTAGATTATATTTTGAAATAATTTTGATTGTCAAATTATATACATTTATGGTTTTTATTTCGTAAAGAATCTGTATTATATCTTGTTATTAGCTTGTTGTTATCTCATCTCTTTAGGAGTATTTCAACCATTGTTTTCTTCTTCTTTGTGTTTGCTTTTAGTTTGGCTGGTAATTATTCCAAGTCAACTAATACTCATTTTTGGTGTATACTCGTCAGGCTTAGGAACTTTAGCACATGGTTTTGTGTATAATGCAAGATACATTTATATATAATTAGTCAAAATTGTGCTAGTACTCTCTGTGTATATATGTTATTTTTTCTGCTTGGTGCCACTTACACTCTATTTTGGTCTTTGATTATAAAAAAAATCTGCACATTCTTGTTGATTAAGATTCTAGGTCCTATATATGGATGCTTTGCTAAGCTCTCTTTCCTAAATAAAAGAGTTAAGTTGGAGGTATTATTAACAAATTTGATTTATTGCATTGCAATTTAATCAAATACTTTTCTGATCTTGAATTTTTGTAGCTTTTGTGCTGTAAAGACTGTTCTTTCTCTGGTCTTCATCAAATAAATTGAATCCTTTAGTGCAGAAATTAGCTCTAAATGAGTAAGAATCACTACAATGCATGCAATTCTCTTATCTTGTTGTATTTGAATCATTTACAGTAAGTTAAAGTCACTAATTCTTATTGCAAAGCTAAAACAATGACATTATTTTAGACCTTTATAGTCTGTTTAATAAAGTATGTAATTGTCTGTTCAGTGATCCTCCCCCCTCCAAAAAAAATAGAACTCTGAATGAATAAAGTCTGTCTAGTCAACTTACTTTTCTTTAACTAATAAAGTCGGTGGCCAATTGGAACTCTTATTCCTTTTATATTAAGCCATATAATATTGTTTTTGTATTGACTTCTGTAATTTATATTTGCTTTCTCACTTCACCATTCTATATCTTTTGTTGATTTACTTCAATTATTTATCTTTTCTTGTTTTTTCTACTCCACATTTGGCCTAATGTTTATATTATATTTTTATTCTTTTATATTGCCAAGGGAGCCTAGATTTAAGATGCTTGCAAGTTGAAAGTGCTTGTCATATATTAGACCATATTTTTCCTCATTTATTGTGTTTAGTTTTAATATTTGATTATAGATGCTTGCCTTATATTGAGTACTAATTTCAGAAAATAAGAGAACTTCACTGGTTCTATAGCAGGATTTTACATGATCTTTCTGCATCTTCTTTGCCATGCCACTTAGTCTCAAATTTGGGTTTGTTGAATTGGTTGTAGTGTCTTTTATAGGGTTATGTATATTCTTCCCCATGCCATATATGATATCATGGTTTGTTTGGATTGAGTCATGTTTCTTTCTTGTTCATTTTATTTGGTTGTTAGTTGTATTATTGTTTTGCATTAGTGACCCAGATTCACATTTCTTTCAAAAATAGCTTTGAAAATATATGTTATATCAACTCCAAAAATTAATGGGTTATATTTATATATATTTTCTTGTTTATCTATTTATCTTTGACGTATATTAAATAACATATAACAATTGCTCATGGTTGCCATAACTACTATATTGCATTGTACTTTAACTTTCTGTTATGTAGCTAACCCTTGATTTCTCCTTTTATGTTCTGCATAATTTTCTGTTTTTTTTACTAATGTAATTTGTACATTTGTTATGTGTGGAATTGTGGTAGCTGAACCACAATATTGGATCCGAGGGTTCTTTTTTGGGGTTTGGTTTCTTGGTTATTTATCTGATTGTCTTTGTTTTATGGTTATTGTGTTTGTTCTATTATATGTTTTGCTCTTCTTTTTTTTAGTTTGAGTTTCTATCAACATTTTATATAGCATCATAAAAAATCCATTGCATTAGTATTATTGTTATTTACACAAAATAGCAAACCATGTTCTATGGTCCTCTTTTTTCTCAATGATATGTCAGTAGCACATATTGAGGTATCATACATTTTCAATGAAATTTTAGGATATTTATCATATCATGACTGGCATTTTTGCTGAACTTTACTAGCTCTATGCTGTTCAATGTCTGTATCCATTTGCATTGTTTATGAGTTACACTATATTTTATTTGAGTTCCGTATCAATTTTCTTTTTTTATTGGTTGCAGGTTCGACCCAAGGAATTCTGTGTTGGAGTGGTCCATTCTACTTATTGACAACTCGAACCGAAGGTCTGAAATTCTTACTGCTGTTTTCCTTTTGAAACTTAATAATTTATTTGATTTCAATTTAAGTGATAGTTATCTTGTATGATGAATTGTTTGCAGTGGATCAATGGAGTTTGTTGTTCCCCCAACAGACTCATCTGTATTTTTCCCGATTTCTGTGAACTTATCTACTACTAATACATTCAATGACTTGAAGGTCTGTCCTTATTTGACTTCAGTTGATTAGTGAATAATATTGTAAAGTTTGGCAATAATGCAGATTGATACCACTAGTAATTTTGCTAACTTTGAACTTCTCTTTTGCAGGTTGTGAATGTCTTGCCCCAGAAAGGTGGAGCTCCACCGAAGTTCGGTCAAAGAACGCAGTGATGTAGGCTAAACTTGTATGTATAGAGTGTATTTGTGTTAATTGATGTTTTAGTCAATTTATCTGTAAGTTTTGTTTTGTTTGACTGCTTAAACTGGTTTTATTATATAAAACTAAGCTTTGCTTAACCTATGCATAATAACTGTTTGATGGAATGCTTCAGTGAGACATATGAGTCAATTGAGTTATTATTATAGCTTTTTTTTTAATCAGCTTTTTTTATGGGGTGTGTATAAATGATCAAGATGATGTATGATCCCTTCTGCTCACTCTAATCATGTACCTCTGCCTCTATGCATTACCCTTAGTAGCCATTTATGTAGCAATAGAGGTCTAAGATATATAAATTATATACCTGTATGCCCTGCCCTACCCTACCTGTATAATACATAATCAAGATGAAGAATATGCATTCTTGTTATTTCTTTCATCTTCACAAGTTAGTTTTAATCTGTGTTTAGGGACTATAAACTTTCATTAAGGGGTTGTGAATGGTTTAATATGATAAGGTTTGAATTTTGGGCTTGAATCTATCTTTTGCTTTCATTAGCCTTTTTATCTCCACTTTCTTATTGTATCTTTTGTCCTTTGTTCTCTGTGTAGCTAGTTGCATATATAACTTTCTTATTGTTGTCTTTGGTTTAGTTTAGTTTGTTGTTCACTTTACTTGGTTGTTTATGTGATACTCATGGTATTTGACAGCAAAAGCAAAAGTAATATTATCACCCCAAGATAAGAAAATACCAAGGAAAGAGATTTTAAAAAGAGAAAAGCCCCTCCATTAAACTTCCCATAGCCTAACTCTAAACACATTTCCCACTTCCAACTTAGAAAGAAAGAGAAACTTTGGGAGAATAAGAGGAATAGCATGGGCTGCATAAAGGACCTCTAACAGCCATATTCACATTCTACTTGTTAATTTGGATGTCATACTTGATGCCCTGTTGGTTACCTGTCACAAAGAGAATTTTGCCAAAGCTATTTACACATCAATGTCATGTTTGTATTGAACTTTACAGAAAGGAATTAACCTTGCTAGGTCTTTAGAGAATAAATAAATGGGGATAGAAGTTAGTACAAACTGTAGGAATTGTTTCTTCATATTGGTTCTTCTTATGGAATATAGGGTGATAAATTAGTTAGTATGAATTGTCCTTTCCCTTTCTTTTTCTCCTGAGTTGCATAGGTCTGGTTTCCTGGTTTCCTTTACTCTCAAATGTGATAAGTTTCAATTCTTGTATTTAATGACCTTATTTGTTTTATTTTTCCTCTGAAATTAGTTTCTCTCTATGTTCTTTGTTCTTTTTGTTTTTCTTGATTTATATTATTTCTTTATGGGAGTGATTTTAGTATCAATAAGAAACTATAGTGGGTCCATTCGGGTGGAAATTATATTAAATGGTTAATTGGCCATGTTAAAGCTCTGTTACATTATTGTGATGAAGCTTTTGATGAATTATATTATTTTTATGCCTGGCCACCTGACTTCAGAAAATTTCACTCACATTTCACTAAATTTTACTTCTACAAGAGTTGTTGTTGTTCTTTTACTTTTAGCTGTTGCTCTTCTTTGTGTGTACGAACTTTGTGCTGTGTATGTTACAACTGGTTCAGCAATTGCGTATCAGCAATTGCCTTAGCAATTAACCTGCTCTTTATATGTAGAATGGTGTTTAATGGTACATGCAGTTCTCTTGTCTGGAGTTTTGGTCATTTGTTTCTATATTTTCTGCTTTTGCAGTAGCAATTGAATCTTGTTGTTCTGTGCTTTTTATGTGTTGATAATTGAATAACACTTTTATTTTTTGAACAGGTCAGTACGTCAGAGCTGTCTTTCTACATTTATGCTTCGTACTTCCTAGAAATTTCATGATCTTCCTATGCATGCAAGTTCTGAGTTTTTCTCTGTTTGTGGCTTCCTAGGATTGGATCTTTAAATTAATGCATGCAGGTTCTGAGTTTTTCTCTGTATTTCTTGTTTAATTTTAGAGGGAAGAAGCATTATGAACCACCTAGGTACATGACAATAAATACTGCCATTGAGGAGCTCCTGGAAGTTGTGCAAGCAAAAGTAGAATCTGGTAATGATAACTACTACTATTACTCTATAACTCACTCATGTCATAACTTTGAATTTCAAAGAACTAAATTAGACTTAGTTTATCAATTTAACATTGAATGTTGTTGTATTATGTTGCGTTGCAGTCTACAATGAAGACACAAAGTGTGTTGGTTTTGCTAGAATTATAAGTGAAGATCAGATCATTGTGGCTGGTACAATGAAGCAACTTCAATTGCATGTTTTTTTCCTATCAAATAGTACTGTAGGAGTGTGCAACTACTCAAATTTTGACGTGTTATTATGTAAAAAATTAAACTCTTCAATATTTTGTGCTGAAAGTAGTAACTTTTCAATATGTTGAATATTTAAGACTACTTGAATACTTAAAGAAGATTTTGTTGTTGATGACAGTGTTGAATGATTTAAACTAATTTGTGGATTGTTAATACAATGTTGAATGCTTTTTACTTTTTGTTATTTGAAAATCAAGTTCATTTGATGATGCCAGTATATATTAGAAAGCTAATTTTAATTATATAAATAAAAAATAAAAAAATAATAGAATTAATTAGTGTTATATAAATGAATATATAATGAGAATTTAAACTTATCTAAATATTAAAATAATACGAAAAAATGTGTTATAATATCTATTACAATAACACTTTTTATAAGTAAAGAATTATGTTATGCAAACTTCATTATATAACACAAAAAATGTGTTATACTAAAGTGTAGTATAACACAAAAATTGTGTTATACTAAAGTGTAGTATAACACAATGTATAGGTGTTGAAATGTGTTATATAATCGACTATAAATAATATAGTTAAACACTTATCTATTTATTAAAATAACAAAGAAAGTGTGTTATCGTTGACAGTATAATAACACATCTGTATAACAATGATAAAGTGTTATGTAAAGTACCCTGACCTACGATAACATAGTCGGTCTTAACACATCAAAAAGTGTTATGGTATGTTTAGATAACACATTTTTGGTGTTATTAAAAGCATTTTTTTCTTGTAGTGGTATGGACGACGACATTCCTAAGAACACCATAGTTTATTATTAGTTTTATGAAATACATTTATTTTATGTTGGGGCATATTTTATTTAATTGCATTTTTGGCTTTATCTTTTATGAAACTCAGCTCCAAATCATTTATAAATACTACTTTCTTTTTAATTTAAAATAGTTATTCAAAGAATATGTCCTAGTTAAATGAGGGTGTTACACTATTTATAATTTGAAACTTGATTTAATATTATTTATTAACATTAACACCAATTTGTCACAATTAATAAATATGTCCTATATTTTACCATAACTCTTCTCTTTTCTTTAATTCATAATTCATGTAAATATCATGAAATTGACCTCGTCAATTAAATATGATAAATTGATAACTAAATCAATTGTTTGAGAAATTTAGACTTGATTTAATCAAAGACGATGTGGGGACCATGGATCCATGAATACAAGCTTCAATAAGTTATCGTGAGTTTATTTATAGAATAAATTATCTCAAAACTTATTAATTCCTCGTGACTTCACTATAGACTCGGAATTGGACTCTTGAATTCATAGAATATATTTGCACTAATATAAATATATTATCCATTAATATAATCATTACCATTAGTCAATCCTCTATTGATAACCTACTAATGAGTCGGGTGAAGTCTACCGTTTTACCCCCCATTGATATTTTATCCTTAACTCCCACTAATTTCCTTATAAATGATAATTCCATAAACTAAATTACAAAAATGAGTTTTCAATCATTTAGCCATTTGAACTAAGCTATTAAAGAAATCATCTTTTTACTTGTATTTTGGAAGCTATGGATTTCATATCTATGATAAATACTCTCATTCAATTACACCATTGAATCTCCAAGATGTAGGTATAGGCTATGCCGTAGGGTAAGCTTTTGACCAACGAGTTAAAAGATTCAGATAATATAATTAATAGAAATATTATCACTCTGAATTGAGATTGACTTGACCTATGGTCAACGTTGTGACAGTGATTATATTTTATAATAACGATACTTATTTATCCATCAATAATTAATGTCAATCCTAGTCTGATGTAACTAGATACATCTGATCTTATCTACTTAGTCAATGTCTTGGATAAGACACCACACAATTGTGTAAGTAGATCATATCATAGATTACTAAATCAATGAAAATCTTGTGCATTGATTTAATCCTAGGAGTAATTCTTTTGAACATGTAATTACAATTATAATTCAATGTGACCTAGACACTATAATTGTAACTAGTTACACATGTTCATGATTTTATAGATGCTTTTATTAAATAAATAATCATGTATTAAAACACGTGAGCAATGCATTTGATAAACAAAAATGATTTCTAATTTTTTTTTTTGATAATAAAATGTGTTACATAATAAATATGGTTTTAGAAGGGCATAAAACCCAACAAACTTTCACTTGCACTTTTAAAACAAATGAGACATGACCACCCCTTCCCTTTATAGGCTTCACAAATGTGCTCTCTACCAATGTCTTTGTAAAATAATCAGCTAGATTGTATTCTCACGCTATCTTCATTATCTTTACATTGCCTCTTGCCACATATTCCCAAATGATGTGGTATTTCCTCTCTATATGCTTACCCCTCTTGTGGCTCCGAGGATCTTTCGAATTGGCTATCACCCCACTATTGTCACAATACAAAATGAAGGGTTTATTCATTTTTGGAATAACACCAAGATCAGTATAGAACTTCCTCAACTAGACTATTTCCTTAGCTCCCTTAAACGCAACTATGTACTCAACCTCTGTGGTGGAATCAACAATTGCAGATTGCTTAATGCTCCTCCATGTTACTGCTCCACCCTCAAGAGTAAACACCATTCTAGAAGTAGACTTCCTACTATCGACATCAGTCTCAAAATTTAAATCGGAGTAGCCTAACATGTTCAAAGTGCCACGCGAATAGACTATCTTATAATCTCTATTTCAGAATGTGCTTCACTACATCCCAATGTTCCCATTCAAGGTTTGACTGGTACATGCTTACAACTCCTACTGCATGGCAGATGTCCTGTAATGCCCTACAAATCAGGGACCATTACAACGTGTGTTTAAAATAGTGATGGGCTCGCTAAACTAGTCATTTGGACTAAAACATGTGATTAAGTAACTAATAGCTAAGGTATTACAAATTTTGGTCAAAAGAATAAACATTTCAAACAAAAGCATTAGCCTTTACACGGGATCACAAAATAAAAGTTTAAAAATTGTTTACAGCTGAAGGATTACAAAATAAGTTGACCTAAGCAGCAAAACAGGGTCCAACCCTAGTTCCTCTGCAATATCTCGACCGTGGTAGTCGAGCAAATTGTATATGTACACATTGCCCCTAACGCTCTCCAACTTATGGCTGGTCAAGCTTCTTCTTACCCTTACCTGAACAACATAGAACCCGTGAGCCAAGGGTTAGCAAGAAAACTTATTTAAACAAATTCAAATAATCAACAGAATATAAATAACATGCTTAACAGTAATAACTGTAACCAAGCAAACACTTATACATGTATGAGACCACAGAGTCACACGGGTGCATATCACACTTCCATTTATTCAGGTGGCATTCGAGCCAGACAAGTGAATAATGCACTCACAGGGTGACCTAGGCATAGCGGCTTGCGTTCTGCACGAATAGTGTCGACCACAACTTATAAGTCACGCTTCCAATCAAGAATTATTATACATATTGTAAATTCACCATATAAACAAAGGCAGCACATTCAAGTACACTTAATCAAATATCCACATGCATAATTATAATCTTACTCATTAGCAGTTACCCGAGCCCTAATCAAGTTTACATTTAACAAACGGGCCAAGCCCTAATCATATTTACATTTAACAACTAGGTAAACCCCTAATCACATATCACACGCATTGGATGCAATATTCTTACCTCAAGGTTTGTGCAAATAAAGAAACGACCCAGAGCGCTATTCCTAACCCGAGCCTGGTAGAAACCCAAGTCACAATACAAGTATACGTTCATCAGGAATCAACTACAGATCCCAAGTCCCAATTTGAACTCTAACTCTCAAAACCACTTTTCCCCGTTAACGGGGCACTACAAATGTCTCCCGAGCCCCCAAGTAGCCTCCCAAATTGAATTCACAAGCCCCTCGAGCCTTATTCATAAAATTCAGCAAATTAGAGGATTCACCTGGCGAGGTCGAGCAAACCCTTGGCACGGTCACGCCCACATAAAAATTGGGGTTTCCAGGGCATTGGTGCAGTCAGGCCCCTCAACTTGAGCCCTCAAATTAATATTCAATTGCACCCTTTTTGGGACATTAGTGCGGTCGCGTCAGACCTAGCGCGGTCACGCTAGGTCGTCAGAAACGTAAATCGACCCTAGGACAAAAACGTTCTTCCCCAATTTCCAAACTTGCAATTTCTCTACCCAACCAGACCAAATTTCAACATAAGGACCAGTATTCCATCAGAATTTTAACAACAAAACATAGTCCAAAGCTTAGATACACTAAACCCAACTCTCATATCACCACAACATAACCATGGAATCTCAAAACTAGGAATCAAAGCTAGGAAACCCAAAAATACCATTGAAGAGGAAAGAACCAGAGTTTTATTGGGGTTTTATGCCCAGAAGTTCTAGCTGAAGGAGCTACCAAGTCTGTCAGGAATTAGTATGAGCATTGGCAGGCAGCTAACAACAAGGCGCAATACTACATGTTGTCTAGTAGGGTCGACACTCTCAAGACAAAGATGGAGAATGTCGATACAACCTACGAAATCATGGATCAGCTCCAAGATATGTTTGGTGCTAAGTCAGCGCTGACTCATTTTGAGGCTACCAAGAAATATGCCAATGCTCGGATGGCACCTGCTCAACAAGTTCGCGGATCAAAATGACAAACTAGTTTAACAAGTTGAACTGCATGGAGCAACAATAGATGAGGAAACTCAAGTCGGCTTAATCCTCAATAGTCTGTCTCCAACTTTCCTGTCATTCATCACCTACTATGTGTTGAATAAACTCAGTTATGGTCTAACACAACTCAGGAACGAGCTTCAAAATTTGGAGACTATCATGGGTGGACCGAGTAAGGGAGGAGAAAAAAAGACAACTACTAATATTGCTACTAATCTAGCTAAGGCTAAAGCTAACCAAGCTTCATCTTCGAAAGCTGGAAACAAAAGGAAAGATTGACATAACCACAACCCCATGCCTGCAAAGGCTACAAAGACGAGCGCACAACCAAATGCACAAACACCTAAGGGAAAGAACAAGAAAAATTAGAAAGGTAAAGGTAAGTGTTTTCACTACAAAGAGAAGGGGCATTGGAAACAGGATTGCCCCAAGCAGCTAAAAACAAGGTAATGATTATAGTTCATACATCTTAGAAACATATGTTTTATAGAATGATAAATCAGTTTGGATTGTTGATTCTGGATCTACTAACCATGTTTGTAACTCTTGAATCGTGGGAGGAAGTGGACGAAGGCGGCTTAATGCTTAGAGTAGGGAACGGAGCATTCGTTGTGGTCCAAGCTAGAGGAAGAGCTCGTCTGAAGTTCGGAAATAAATTTTTAATTTTAAATGATGTATTTTTTATTCCAGATTTTAGTAGAAATTTAATTTCAGTTTCCATGTTGCAAATAGAACATTTTTTATGACTTTCACAAGTTCACAATTGTGTATTGCATGTTTGGAAAATGGGCTTTATATTCTGTGACCTAACGAACCCCTCGCTCTTAACAATGATTTATTCAAAGTAGCTAAACTTAGGACCTATAAACGTCAAAAGACCAAAAACAACAACATGACGTATTTATGGCATTTGAGACTAGGTCACATTGGCTATGATAGAATTCAAAGACTTACAAAGGATGGGTCTTTGAGGGAACTCACCTTAGGTGAATTACCTGTTTGTGTATCTTGTCTAGAAGGCAAACTGACCAAGCGTCCATTCTCTGCAAAGTGTGATAGGGCCAAGGAACCACTTGGACTTGTGCATTCAGATGTTTGTGGACCTTTGAATGTACAAGCCAGGGGTGGTTTTGAGTATTTCTTCACATTCATTGATGATTACTCTAGATACTCATGTCTATACCTAATGCATAGGAAATTAGAAACATTTTCAAAGTTTTAGAAATTCTTAGCTATGGCTCAGAACCAATTAGGTAAAACGTTAAAGATCTTGCGATCTCATAAGGCTGGAGAATATTTGGACATGAAATTCCAAGATCATTTAACTGAACTTAGGGTTTTAGCACAACTTACTACCCCAGGTACTTCGCAACAAAATGGTGTAGCGGAACGCCAGAACAGAACTTTATTGGAAATGGTTAGATGCATGCTTAGCTACTCAACTCTACCAAATTTGTTCTACGGACATGCAATTGAAACCACGAATGGCATCTCAATGGCATGCCATCTAAATCAATCCCCAAAACACCTTTAGAATGTTGGAATGGTCATGAACCTCGTTTATGCTATTATAGAATCTTGGGGTGTCCCGCCCATGTCCTGAGGAAAAAGGAAGGAAAGCTAGAACCGCGAATTAAAGTTTTCATGTTTGTTGACTATCCTAAAGGTACTCGGGGTGGAATTTTCTATATTTATTCAGAAAAGAAAGTGTTTACTTCTACAAATGCTACTTTTTTGGAAAATGACTATGTCCAAAACTTCAAACCACGCAGCAACGTAGTTTTCGAGGAGATGGTTAAAGAATTGACTCCAACCAATGTTCCATCATCATCAATGCAAGTTGATAATGAAATTCACACTCTTCTTGTCTAACTAATGCAAGTCGATTTAAATAAAGAAAGTACCATTGTTCCTGAGCAAACAGTCACGGAGCCTCGTCGTAGTGGGAGGGTTTTTAGGATCCCAGTTCGCTATGGTTTGGATGGTGAAACCAATATGGTTGTTGGTGACAATGATCCATTTTCTTTCAAATAGGAAATGGCTAGCCCTAAAAAGGAACTATGGCTCCAAGGTATAAAACAAGAAATGGAGTCCATGTACTCAAATTCCATCTAGGATCTTGTGGAAGCACCTAGTGACTTTAGGGCCATTGGGTGCAAGTGGATCTATAAGAAGAAATGAGGTACTGATGGAAATATCGAGACTTATAAAGCTCGATTAGTGGCAAAGGGTTATACCCAAAGAGAAGGCGTGGATTGTGAGACCTTTAGTCCGGTAGCCATGCTCAAGTCCATTCGCATCCTCCTATCCATAACAGTCGCTCTCGACTATGAGATCTGGCAAATGGATGTCAGGACAAATTTTTCTTAATGGAAGGCATGGCGAAGTCATTTATATGGATCATCTTGAAGGATTTAAAGTAGTTGGAAAAGAAAGAAAAGTTTGCAAGTTGAATAGGTCTATTTATGGACTTAAGCAAGCTTAAGAAAGAAAACTTTCCAAGAACCTTAGGTTTGATGACATAATCAAAACTAATGGCTTTGAACAAAATATTGATGAGCCTTGTGTTTACCAACAGAAGGCAAAAAAAATAGTGATATTCCTAGTTCTTTATGCAGATGATATCTTACTAATTAGAAATAATGTTAAGAAATTGTCAGATGTGAAGAATTGGCTGAACACTCAATTCCAGATGAAGGATTTGGGCGAATCAAGTTATGTTCTATGTATCTAGATCATAAGGGATAGAAATAACAAACTCTTAGCTCTATCTCAAGAAGCTTACATAGATAAAGTGCTTGAATGTTTCTCAATGACAAATTCCAAGAAATGACTTTTTCTGTCCCGCCATGGAATTCATCTTTCAAAGAAGCAGTCTCCCTAGACTCCTAAAGAGGAAGATGCAATGAGAAAAGTTCCTTACGCATTCGCAGTTGGAAGTATGATGTATGCTATGTTGTGTACTCGCCTAGATATTTGCTGTGTAGTGGGAGTAGTGAGCAGGTATCAGTCAAACCCAGGACTGGAGCATTGGATAGCAATTAAGCACATCCTGACGTATGTAAGGCAGACTAGGGATTATATGTTAGTCTACAAGGGTAGTGTTCTAAACCCGGTAGGCTACATCGATTTATATTTTTAGACTGATGTCGATGACAGGAAGTCTACTTTTAGAATGGTGTTTACTCTTGGGAGTGGAGCTGTGATATGGAGAAGCGTAAAGTAGTCTGCAATCTCCGATTCCACAATGGTGGCTGAGTACATAGCTCCATTAGAAGCTACTAAGGAAATAGTCTGGCTAAAGAAGTTCTATTCAGTTCTTGGTGTTATTCCAAAAATAGATAAACCGCTTATGTTATTTTGTGACAACATAGGAGCGATTGCCAACTCGAAAGAACCTCGTAGTCACAAGAGGAGTAAGCATTAGAAAGTAAGTATCACATTATTCGAGAATATGTGGCCAGGGGAAATGTGAAGGTTATGAAGATTGCATCCGAAGACAATCTTGTGGATCCGTTTACAAATACACTACCAGAAGCTACATTTGATAAGCATATCAAAGAAATGTGATTAGTAGAATTAAGGCATTAGTTTCAATTGGTGCAAGTGGGAGTTTGTTGGGGTTTTATGCCCTAATTAAAACCCAATTTCTTTGTAATCTGATTTATTATCAATAAAAGAATAGAAATCATTTTTTGACTTGGTCAATCGCTTTGCTCACATGTTTTATTTTCATGATTATTTTTTCAATATAAACTTATATTAAATCCCAAGCATATAGCTGATCGTATTTATAGTGACGTAATCACAGTGGAATATAAATATGATTATATGTTAAAAAGTAAGTTAGTCCTAAGATTAGTCAGTGCACAGGATTTACAATGACTTGCCAATCTACGATATGATCTACTTACACATCACAGTGTTATGTTTTTTTCCAGAAGATTAGTAAAGTAGATAAGATGGGATATATTTGTTACATCAGACTTGACCGATATTGATAGTAGATAGGATAAGTAAACATACAATTATTATCTATTCTAGTCATATCATATAGTTGACCATAGATCATTTACATTCTAACTGGTTGTATTGTTTGAGTTCTTTGACTTGTTCGTTACCAGCTTACCATACGGACTAGCCCATACTTACATCTTGGGAACTCGGTTGTATAATAGACTGGGAGTGTTAATCATAGATATGAACATCTATAGCTTCTAATGAAGAAGTGAAATGATGGTTTCCTTTTATTTTGGTTCAAGGTGCTAAATGATAGAGATCTCATTTCATTAATTAATATTAGTTTACACAAATATCATTTACAAGGAACTAAGTGTTTTAAGGATAAAATATAATGAGGGGTAAAACGGTATTTTAGTCTCATCTCATTGTAGACCGTCTATAGAAGATTGAGTGACAATTATGATTGTAACAATGGATAATTAATAATGAATCTATATTCCTTATAGAGCATCTATGAATTCAAGAGTACAATTCTGAGTCTTTAGTCGAGTCACGAGGAATTAATATGTTAGTAAATTTATTTGTTAGATTTATGATAAATTATTAGAGCTTGATTTCATTGGCCCATGGTCCCCACTGTACCTTGGATAAAATCATCTAGACAGTCTCAATTAATTGATTTAATTATCAATTAGAATTATCAAAGTTGACCAGGTCAATTTTGGATAGTTTCACAAAGTTAAACAATTTAGAGAAGAAAAGATAAATTATGGGAGATTTATTAATTAAGATAAATTGGTATCTAAATTAATAAATAAGTTTAAATCAAGGTTCAAATTATAAATAATTAATTTGATAAAGGATTTGAATAATTATTTAATTAATTAAATCAATAGAAAATAATATAGGCCTTGATTTTATGTCCAACGGGCTTATAATCAAATGGGAAATTTCACGGGCATAAAGCCCATGATTATTTCAACCTAGGGTTGTTAATTTACTATTATTTTAATGATTTTTTAATTAAATAAATGACCTAATTGAGTCTATAAAAGGAATGCTAAGAGAGATTTGAAAACATAACTTCAATCATAAGTTTCTGATAAGTTTTAGATTCTCTCTACTGCATAAGTCCTTTTCTAAGCCTCATTGTTCTTTTTAATTCTTCCTCTCTCTGTATCTATCTCATGTGTTGAGAATTTCCCACCATAGTCTAGGTGATTCCAAGGATACTTTGGAAGGCTGTGAAGAAAATTGAAGAACGGTGCAGTTTCTTGGTAATACTCTGCGAGAGAAAGGATACAAGGGTTAGAGAAACTGAAGGAATGACTCATTCATTCCGCTGCGTATAATGTAAGTGTTCTTATCATTATTTCTCTTTGAATTCAATTTCAGAAACATCTTCTAGGTTGTCTCATATTAACTTGTTTAACATTAGATCTACATGAAAATAAATAAAGATCTTGTATAAGTTTTCCCAACAAGTATTGCCTGAATTCCCTCTGCCCAATTCGAAACCCTGCTGAGATCCTTAGCTTAGCAGCTCCTAACCCCCAAAGCAGTCTCCAATCTTCACCAAAATTGCACTTGGCTTGATTTGTAGATAAAATTTTCTCAAAGATTCTAAGTGAACACCAAGAAAGGAAGCGAAGGGCTGAGAACGTGAATGACCCCAACTCATCAGCCTTAGCCACCCTCACACTAGCTAGGTGGCCAAAAGACCATTCTACCCCTAGCCATTAACTTAGCCAGAAAGCATTCCCTAGGGCATTTTAGTCTTTTTCTCAGGATTCTCGTTAATCTCAAATAATTCTACATACCAAATATTCATCAATTAATTCGCGTCACTCAATAAATCCCATTATTTGAAAAAATTACCAAAATACCCTTAAGTTCACCTCGAGTCGGGTATTTTACCCCAATGTTACTTTTTCAATAACTTGCTCACTAGGATTGCCTCATGCTAGGTAGCTCAAATATATCCACATAATAATGTGGTCACAGTTATAAATCACACATATTTAAACTTATACCCTCAATGGGTCAAAATTACAAAATTGCCCTTCTAATAAGAAACGGGCTCACATGCATATTTAATACACGAAAACATGCAAGCATAATCATATCATAATACAATTCACTCACATGCTCATAACACGAAAATACATAATTAACTAAATTATTGCTCTCTTGTCCCCCTAATCAAGGCATTAAGCCATATTAATGAAGTTGGGGCGTTACAATTATCCCTTCGTTACAGAAATTTCTTCCTCGAAATTTTACCTCAACAGCTCGGAATAATGATCCCGCAGATTTGAATCCAATTCCCAAGTTGCCTCCTCGACCTTGTTGTTCATCAATAACACCTTAACCAATGGTATGGTTTCATTCCTTCGGACCTTGTCCATCCTGTCTAATATCTAGACTGGCTGCTCCTCTCTAGGCCACCTATAGGCCACCTTACCAATCCTCTCTAGAATCTTAACCAGTCCTACAAATATAGGGCTCAACTTTCACTTCTTCCCAAATCTTTTCACCTCTTTCAGAGGTGAAACTCTAAGGAAGACATAGTCTCCCACTTAGAACTCCACATTCTTGCGCTTCAGATCTAAATAGCTTTTATGTCTACTCTATGATGCGAGCATCCAATCTCATCCAATCCTTCGATGGCCTCATTGGCCCTCTGAACTACTTCAGGACCTAGGTATTTCTGTTCACCCATCTCATCCCAGTGAATGGGCGATCTACACTTCCTACCATACAACATCTCATAAGGAGCCACTCCAATGGTCACCTGATATCAGTTGTTGTAGGAAAACTCTATCAAAGGAAAATAGTTACTTCAGGACCCTTCAAAGTCCAAGAAACATGCCCGAAGCATGTCTTCCAATATCTGAATCATCCTCTCAGATTGACCATCTTTCTGAGGATGATAAGCCGTACTGAATTTCAACTGTGTACCCATAGCTTTTTGTAGACTTCTCCAAAACTTGGAAGTAAATGTGGGGTCCCGATCTGACACATTCAACTTTGGAGCCTCGTGTAGAGCCCAAGAACTTTAGTTAGCTAGTTAGATAGTAGTAGTAATAGTAATAGCTAGTGTTGACGGTGAGAACTCGTCAACTAAGTTAAGTTAGAAAATTTGCAAAGTAGAGATTATCAAAAGAAAAGCTTTAGAAATCTAAGCATAATCTCCAAGAACAATTGCAGAAGAAAAATGGTGAAATTAGTTTGTATTCACTAAGGTGCACTGCTACAGTAATTTTTCCAACCCCCTTTCATGGGGAATTCGAGTTCCTTTTATAGTAGCTCTAATGGCCTTGGATACATGGTGGTCCAGGGGACCAAGCGGTACACAAGTACACTGTCAGGAGAGTGGTTTCAGAGGTAGTGGTGTAGACACTAGTACATGGCTAGGTACCATGAGAATGTCTCCGCTACTCGATCGTACGAATGTCAAAGGAGTGGTGCTGGTGGTAGTGGTGTCGACTCCGACATCTGGTTGGGAGCATGCAGGCCATGTCCTCTCTCTCAGTGCTCCAACTACTTGTCTAGCAGGAGTGCCATGGTCAGGCGTACGAGGTCTTAAAAGCCGTACCCTGTACAAGATTGGACTAACATGACCTTTCTGAGTCATACTTGGGATTTCACTTCTAGATGGTGGGGTTTCCGTAGGAGATGCATCTCGAGGTGAAGGGCACAAGATGCTCCCCCGCGAGGCCCTCGTGACAAAGCTGTGGCGAGGCTAGGCGAGGCCGTCTGCTGAGGGCCGTGGCACGCGAGGCGCTGGGGCTCGCGAGGCCATCTGCTGAGGGCCGTGGCGCGCGAGGCACTGAGGCTCGTAAGGCCGCCTGCTGAGGGTCGTGGCGTGCGAGGTGCTGGGGCTCATGAGGCAGACTACTGAGGGCCGTGGCGCACAACGCGCTGGGGCTCGCGAGGCCATCTGCTGAGGGCCGTGGCGCGCGAGGCGCTGGGGCTCGCGAGGCTGCCTACTGAGGGCCATGGCGCGCAAGGCGCTGGGGTTCGCGAGGCCATCTGCTGAGGGCTGTGGCGCACGAGGCCCTGGGGCTCGCGAGGCCGCTTGCTGAGGGCCGTGGCGCGCGAGGCGCTGGGACTCGCAAGACCGCCTATTGAGGGCCGCACCGCGCGAGGCGCTGGGGCTCGTGAGGCGTGGGACAGGGGTCCCATGTTGCACGCCTGCTGGGGCTTTGCCTGGCAAGGCTTCCCAATACACACCTAGGGACGTAGGTGCAGGTATGTACTTAGGCATTTAGGGGACCTTAGCACGTGCTTTGGATCTCTTACAAGTATGGATTTTTGAGCATCCACACTTGTCCCGCCAGTCTAGGAGAGGACCTTTAGCTGCTCTTGTAGACTCTTCTCTTTAATTATTATAAATAGGCCTTCATGCAAGGCTTATTATTTACACCTTACTTCCTTGGTTTAGTGGTTTTGAGAATTCTTCCTCTTTCAAGAGGTAAGGGGTTCAATCCCCCACATCCTCATTTTTTCCATAGTTTCCTTCATTTTATTTTTTCATTTCATTTTTTTTTTACATATGAGCTAATTATTTTTTTTGGTATGTCTATTTGGAGGCTAACACATCCTTTTTGTCTATTTTTGCAGACGCGTATTTTCGACCATTTGGTGCTTTTGGTCCTCGACCTCCTTTTGACCTCGACAGTGCTCCATTTTACCTGCTTGAGGTATATTTTCTTTTTCCCTCATGTTCATTGGGTCCAAATTAACATTACTCGGGATGGGGTACCTTGGCCTGAGCTTGCAGTAAGTTTGTCCAGTTGCATGCCCCTATTTTTTATTCCTTGTAGTGGATCATTTAGGGCATTTGCATCTAGAGGTTTTAAGCCCATTCATTTGTGTTTTGTAGCCATCCCCTCATTTATAGGTGAACCCCATTTTGCTTTCGGGACGAGGTCTCATGGCCAGTGACGGTCCGTTCGACATACCTCCGGGGGTTGAGTTTGTTGACCTGTCCTCAGACTCAGAGTCCCCTGAGGAAAACCCTTACCAAGACTATGACTCCTTAAGGCAGGCCCATATCTGTCATCTTGAGCACCTGGCTGAACTTAGGCGTAAAATTTGGGTGGTGGAGAGTGAAATTGACTCGGCGTTGAGAGGGGATGGAGCACCTTTCCCCCCAGACCTTAGTGACCATGTAGCGAGCCTTAGGGTGACCCTTTTAGAGTTGCATAAGGAGTTGGAGTTTATGGAGGGACACCTTCTGCCTGAGCCCTCCAGCCCATCCTCGCCTGATGATTGTCATGGGGCCACTTCCGCTTCTCCTCAGCCCTTAGTCTCGATTTTCCCTAGCTTAGCGCTTCCGCAGTCGGTCCCCCGATGGAAGACTCTTACTAGGAAGAGAAAATGGAGGGTCAAGTGTTCTGTCTCTTTCTCATCTTTTTCTTTTGGTTTTGCAGATATGCCGAGGGTACGACGACAGGTATCTACCAATGAACCAGACGATGCTCCTTTACTGGCATCCGAACTGGTGTCGCATGTGTCAGAAAACAAACTGAGGGAAATTGTGAATCACTATCGCGTTCCTCCGGAGTACGCTTTATACACTCTGGAAGCATGCCGAGCTGACCGCCCTAGGAACGACTTCGTGGCCCTTAGTGAGCACATCCTGAAAGCGAATAGTACCATCCCGTTACACCCATTCTTTGTTGCGGTCCTTAATTACTTTGACCTTGCTCCGCTTCAGCTGGCACCCAATGACTGGCTGACTTTGAGCTGCCTTTTCGTTACGTTTATGAAACTGGTGAAACGTGCTCCTACAGCGCTAGAGGTGCATTTCCTCTACAATCTCATGCCCACTCCCAAGTCAAAGGGCTTCTATTATTTACAAAAAGCCAACAGCGAGAATTCTTCGATAGAGGGCTCAGTGTCCAACCCGGGGTCCTGGAAGCAGAACTTTTTCATCGTGCAAGGCCCCCTCTTTGTCCGCGAGCACTTCCGAGCCACTCCCAGTGAGTACCCTAAGCAACACTTTCTCTCTTTTTCTTTTTGCAAATTATTGTTTCATGACTTACGTTTGTGTCGACCATGGCGTGGATTATGCAGAGCAATTCGCCGAACCCACAGTCGTCGGGCCTGAAGCGAGAGATATGAGGAAGTTCCTCAGCGCTGACCCCTCTGTGAAAAAGGTTGTGTACCTATTCACCGTGACAAATCTGAACCTCCACAAATTGTCCCCAGTCTCAGACCCCAAGTTGCTGTGGACCATCTCTGGGTCCAAGAAGATGAAGGCAGTATCGGCCGAGCCTTGCCCAGACGAAGGTGAGGCTGAGGATGAGCCGGAGGAAGCCCCCCTTGAACGCGGGGGACCTCACTAGCTGTCTTCGCCTCCTGGGGGATGCCCTCCATGTGCCTCTTATGATCCGGACATAGCCTCCCCTTCTCAAGACCAGTGGGCCGTTCTGGGGTGTTTTGTTTGCCCCGACCCTGAGGACTATAACGCTTTCACTCAAGCTCCCCTCGACCCTGTTCCATCAGGGGCTTACTTCACCGATCTTCCAGAACTCCCCTCTGATCTACCGAGGCCTCACTTTTCCACTTTTTCTGCGTTCCCTCCCGTTTCAACGAGCGGGTCGTCTGTCCTTACCCAGCCAGGTGCCCCTGGCCTGGATGGGGCACCCTGGGTGAATCGTATGCCGACCACTTACGGGCGGCAGTTCACCCAAATCACCTCGGACCTCCCTAAACCTGACTGGAACAGTCTTGGGAGTTATGCTCTGTCAGACCTTGGGGAAACTCTAAGGCGCACCACTGCTTGGGTGAGTTCAGGCATCTTGTGTCGGCCCTATTATATATAGGTGTACATACATTTTTTTTTTACTTATTATTTCTGTTGTTAACTTTTCTTGTGCTGGCCCATATTGTGGCTCAGCAGTTTGCCGACTCGGCTAACAATCTCTCCGCGTCAAATACTGAGAAGGACCGTCTCACGGCCCGGGTCGGGGAGCTCGAGAAAGAGCTTGAGAACACCCATACTGAACTAAAAAGGGTTCGGACCAAACTTTCTGTCTCGTCAAAAAGGAAGCTGAAGGCGGTTGCCAAAGCCACGACGCTGCAGGACAAGGTCAACAGCCTAGAGAGCGAACTCCAGGGGACCAAGGCTATCGCTACTGCGTCGCAGGAGAGTGTCACTTATTTAGAGACCGAACTTGAGGCTGCTAGAGCCGAACTCCAGGCTGTTAAGGCCGATGTAGCCACATTGCAGGAGAGAATTGTTTCCTTAGAGGCGGATAAGACAGCTATCGAGTACAGGTCCATAGACCGCGCCCTTTACAGTATGTGGAGACAGGATCCCAACTTTGATTTTTCTTCTTTCGGCGAGCACGCCGTTGCTTGAGCGGCCGTGTGGAGCGCCTTTGGCAGGAGGCCCTGAGGTCGTCATGTCCTCATTTCTGTCAACTATCCCGTTGTGGGCGTATGCTCACCTTGAGCCTTTGTAATATTATTGTTATTATTTTTATTTTGTGAATCTTTTCATGTTATCAAGACTCATTTTTCAATATATATATATACATGTGTTGTTATTTATCTCTTATTCTTCTGCATTTGAGGTCTTTTTGAGCCTGTATGATGGGGTTTGGTAGGTTCCCCTTTTTTATTTACCAGGCTAGAGGTCCTTCAGAGCCCATGTGAAAGGGTTCACTGGGACCTTTTTTGGTGCCTCTTGATTACTTCTATAAGGATATTTTGACCCCTTGGGTTCTAGCTATCCTTTTATATATTTTTGCCAGCTTATTATTTTTTGCGAGAAGCGTCCTTCTCGTCGTTATTCATAGTACTATTTTTGCAAGGGTCTCTTTTAGGACCATTTTTGGCTAGACAGCTTGGTGGCCGCTCTAGGCTTATTGGTGGGTGCTCTCTCTAAGGTCTTTCCTCTTGTGGGAGCATCTGCCTTTATTTGGAAGTGTGCAGTTGTTGTTGTTTTTTTTTTGTAAGACCCTTTGGCCTCCTTGATGTTCACAAGGGTAGCTAATCCAAGGGATGCCTTGTAAGGTCGTCTCCCTGTTTTATATATATAAGGACTTTGCTTAAGGACCTGATACAAGGGGTCCTTTTTAGGATCATGGTCCCTTTTAGGGTCCTCCTGATAGAGGGTCCTTTTTAGGAACCTCTTGGTGCATAGGGTCCTTTTTTGGATCCTTCCGTCTGCTGTATGCTTTATCTTCACGGGCCACTATTGGCCCCCCCCCCCCCAAAGTGTCTGGTGAAGTTTACTTCAGCAGGCACTTTGATTGATGCCTACATAAGGTAGAAAAAATAGCGTGCGAAGATGTGACCAGTTTCATTCATAGAATTCAGGTTACAGCGATACATATAAGACTTACATAAAACAAAAAGGAACTTACTCCTACTTGGGAGGTTATCTAAGTAACCTCTTTGATTTTTGTCTACCAAACTAAGATAACATGCAGCACGCTGAAAACCCATCCTTCTAGCATTGGGCGTGGGTGCCTCACTGGTAGTACTTCCTAAGGTGCTCCGCATTCCATGCTCGAGGTATGACGATGTCGTCCATGCGCGCCATCTTATAAGTGTTTGGGGGTATGCACTGAGCGACTTGGTAGGGCCCTTCCCAGTTTGCCCCTAGCACTCCCAGCCCTGGGTCTCGCGTATTGGGGAGTACCTTCCTCAGCACCAGGTCACCAACTCTGAAAGTCCTCTCTCGCACCCTCGAGTTGTAATACCTTGCTGCGCGCTGCTGGTATACTGCTATTCTCATTTGTGCCTTCTCCCTTTTTTTCCTCTAGCATGTCCAAGCTCTCAGCCAGAGCTACGCGGTTGGCCTCGTCCCCATATGTCTGTATCCTGAGGGACTTAACCTGCATCTCAACCGGGAGTACGGCCTCGCATCCGTATGCCAAGGAGAATGGGGACTCTCCAGTGATCGTGTGCGGGGTGGTTCTGTAGGCCCATAGCACATTTGGTAGCTCCTCCACCCAGGCTCCCTTCATCTTTTCTAGCTTTGTCTTCAAGTTCTTTTTAAGAACCCTGTTAGTGGCCTCCACCTGTCCATTGGTCTGTGGGTGTACAACTGTAGAGAATCTTCTCCTTATCCCTCTTCCCCTACAATATTCCTTGAAAGCTCCCCCCTCAAATTGGGTGCCGTTGTCAGAAACAATTTTGTAGGGTACTCCGTGTCTACAAACAATGAATTTGTTGATGAAAAAGGTGATATGCTTGGCCGTTATCTTCACGAGAGTTTCCGCTTCAACCCACTTAGTGAAGTAGTCCACAGCTACCACCGTATACTTCACTCCACCCCTACCTGCGGGAAGAGTGCCGATCAAGTCTATCCCCCAGATAGCGAAGGGCCAGGGGCTGGTCATGCTAGTTAGCTCATTTGGGGGCTTCCAAGTGTAGTTGGCATGCCTTTGGCATTTGTCGCATTTCTTGGCAAAGTCATTTGCGTCTCTCTCCATGGAGGGCCAGTAGTACCCTTGTCTCATGACCTTCCTAGCTGTGGAGGGTCCACTCTCATGGTTGCCACACTCACCCTCATGTATCTCATGCAGTACTTTCAACGCCTCCTCCTCTTCCACACATCGCAGGAGTGGCATCGAGAAACATCTCTTGTATAGAACCCCGTCTACCAAGGTGTACCTAGTGGCCTTATACACCAACCTCCAGGACTCTTTCTTGTCCACGGGCAAGGTTCCTTCCTCCAGGTATCTCTTAATCGGTTCAGTCCACGACTCCTTTGGGGCGCTAACCATGTGCACGTCCGTGCTGACGATGTTGGGCCTAGGTAAGTATTCCACGGGTATCGACTCCAGGATATCCCCATCCTTGGTGGAAGCCAGTTTTGCGAGGGCATCGGCATGGGTGTTCCTCTCTCTTGGGATTTGCTCTATGCTGTATTCCGCCAATCGTCCCAGATAGCCCTTCACCCTTTCCAAGTATGCGACCATCTTTGGGCCTCTTGCCTGATACTCACCTTTCACCTGGTACACCACCAGCTGTGAGTCGCTAGAAATACGTAGGCGTGTCACCTTTAGCTCCTGGGCTAACCGCAAGCCTGCCAAGAGTGCTTCGTACTCCGCCTCGTTGTTGGAGGCCTCAAACCCAAATCGGATCACACAGTACAACTTGTGTCCTTCGAGCCCCGTCATCATGATACCAGCTCCAGATCCTCCTTCATTGGACGCCCCATCCCCATGCAGGCTCCATTCCTCTAGACCCCCTTGCTCCTTTTCCATGACTGTCCGCCCCCCTTCTTCACTTCTTCCTCACTTGGCTGGTTGGTGAACTCCACTATGAAGTTTGCCAGCACTTTCCCATTGATGGAAACCCTTGGGGTATAAACGATATCGAATTGGCTCAACTCAATCGACCATTTCATCAGCCTTCCTGAGGTCTCAGGTTTATGCAAGACCTGTCTCAGAGGGCTATGAGTGATAACTTCGATTGCATGAGCATGGAAGTAGGGTCTCAGCTTCCTCGAAGCCACAACTAATGCATATGCCAACTTTTCAATTTCAGGGTACCGGTTCTCCACATCCACCAATCGCTTGCTGATATAGTAAACGGTTTGTTGATGTTTCTTCTCCCCTCTAACCAAGGCTGCGCTTATGGCATGTTCCGACACCGCCAAGTATAAGTATAGCTTTTCACCTTTTTCAGGTTTTGCCAAAAGGGGTGGCTTCCCTAAGTGCTCCTTCAACTTAATAAATGCCTCTTCACATTCCTCATCCTAAGCGAACTTTTTGCTCCCTTTTAGGATGTTAAAGAAGGGGAGGCACTTGGTACTTATCTTCCCACAGACGGCGGCAAACTGTTGACGGTGAGAACTCGTCAACTAAGTTAAGTTAGAAAATTTGCAAAGTAGAGATTATCAAAAGAAAAGCTTTAGAAATCTAAGCATAATCTCCAAGAACAATTGCAGAAGAAAAATGGTGAAATCAGTTTGTATTCACTAAGGTGCACTGCTACAGTAATTTTTCCAACCCCCTTCCATGGGGAATTAGAGTTCCTTTTATAGTAGGATCTAATGGCCCTGGATACATGGTGGTCCAGGGGACAAATCAGTACACAGGTACACTATCAGGAGAGTGGTTTCAGAGGTAGTGGAGTTGACACTAGTACATGGCCAGGTACCATGAGAATGTCTCCACTACTCGACCGTACGAATTTCAGAGGAGTGGTGCAGGTGGTAGTGGTGTCGACTCTGACATCTGTTTGGGAGCATGCAGGCCATGTCCTCTCTCTCAGTGCTCCAGTTACTTGTCTAGGAGGAGTACCATGGTCAGGCGTACGGGGTCTTAAAAGCCGTACCCCGTACAAGATTGGACTAACATGACCTTTCTGAATCATGCTTGGGCTTTCACTTCTTGATGGTGGGGTTTCCATAGGTCTCCATAGGAGATGCATCTCGAGGTGAAGGGCACAAGATGCTCCCCCGCGAGGCCCTCGTGACGCAGCTATGGTGAGGCTAGGCGAGGCCGTCTGCTGAGGGCTGTGGCGCGCGAGGCGCTGGGGCTCACGAGGTCGCCTGCTAAGGGTCGTGGCGCACGAGGCGCTGGGGCTCGCGAGGCCGCCTGCTGAGGGTCATGGCGCGCGAGGCACTGGGGCTCGCGAGGCTGCCTTCTGAGGGCCGCGGTGCACGAGACGCTGGGGCTCGCGAGGCCGCCTGCTGAGGGCCGCGGCGCACGAGGCGCTGGGGCTCGCGAGGCGCGGGACAGGGGTCCCGTTTTGCCGTGCAACGCTTCCCAATACACACCTAGGGACGTAGGCGCAGGTATGTACTTAGGCATTTAGGGGACCTTAGCACGTGCTTTGGATCTCTTACAAGTATGGATTTTTGAGCATCCACAGCTAGTAGTAGTTATAGTATGTTTATTACTGTGGATTTTGGTTCAAGCCGGGACTTAGTTGGACACTCGTAGCAACACTTGTAGATTTTATAAGTTTAACCTATAGTTTAAGAATATTAATTATAAACTAAGGATTGATTGATATGATTGATTATGAAGGTAATATTTGTTATACTATAAGGTTTAGATAGACCCAAAAAGATATTAACACTTGTCATGTGTATGTTTAATGAGAAATTAAGTATTTTTGAGGAATAAGTTTATTAAGAGTGACATTTGAAAATTCTAGAGTCTGCCAGCAGCTTTGAAATCGTTAAAGGACTTAGTCAAGGTTATTTACTCAATTCAAATTAGGCTGAAAAAGTGTAATTACGTGTATAATATTTCAGCGTATGTCGATATATCACAGCTCTAGGGGGCGATATATCGCCACACGGGGATACGAAAAACACGTAACTTCGCACGACCATTTCGACGAGCCTCGGGAATATGAGCCCATGTGATATATCGCCTATGGTAGGCGATATATCAGCTCTACGGCTGTATTTTCAAATGATTTTGAAACCGAGCTCATTTTAATCCTTAACCTCTTGATAAGTCCAGAATCTTTTTGACCGAGTCTTCAACCTCTGCTAAATGATTATTCAAATGTTTTTCAATTAAAAAGCCATTATTTTATTCAAGGTAAATGAAGATCTTTTCATTCTTGAACTCTATAAATAGGACCTAGTACCCAGCCATTTCTTCATTCATCAAGCTGAGTTTAGAGCCTACAAGCTGCTAGGTTTACTTTGGAGTGTTAAACACTTAGGTTGGGGTTATAAGATTTATCATCTTAAGCTTATTAAACACTTGGGAAGTAAGGTTCATAGTGTGTATTTTGGTTTCGAGGTGTAGTTCGGTCATAGCAATTTCAAGGGCATTCTTATTCTAGTTCCTTTCAGTATTGTTTCATTGGTTTTTATAGTTTTTCTCTACTCAAATCCTAACTCAGTATTCTTTATTCTTGATTAGGCATCTAAGTTCTTTGAACTTGAGGTTCTTGTTCGTAAGTATCTTCTCGATAGTTTAGTTCATTCTTTTCATCTCTTTTCTTTTAGAAAACTCACCTCTCTATTAATGGTTTTTAGGAGTGTTCCAAAATCCCGACCTTGTTCTCATCATCCCGGTATTTTGGTAAGGAAATAGGATAGTTCTCATGTGATATGTGCTATGTTTATATAAAAGTGTTATGATTATGCTATAGTATGATTTTATGAGTTATGATATATGCATGTTTTGGGGTTTATAGTTGTTATATAGCAAACCCTAACACTTTTATGTTTTGGGGCTTATAGTTGTTATATAGCAAACCCCAACACTTTTATGTTTTGGGGGCTTATATTTGTTATATAGCAAACCCCAACACTTTTATGTTTTGGGGCTTATAGTTGTTATATAGAAAACCCCAACACTTTTATGTTTTTGGGGCTTACAGTTGCTTAACTAGCAAACCTCATTATAGTTTAAGGCTTATAGTTGCTTAGTTAGCAAACCCCAATAGTCACCATGTACATGGGTTAGAATTATGATATATGTGTTATAGTATATAATATTGGTTCATAATTTATGTGTATGATTATGTTTCATGCTTGTAGTAGATTTTCCTTGCTGGGCAATAGACTCATTCCTTTATGTTTTATATGTGCAAGAAAATAGTTATGGCGGTGGGAAGGTTCTTGGCAGCTTGGGAATGTGTATTGAGGGAGAATGAAATCGGTGGACTGCGTGAACGATTCGAGGATGAAGTTGTTTTCTAGCCATTTAAAATTATGCTTTATATGTATTTTCCGCACTTTTTTTATCACGAATTTTAAGATTTGAAGTTATATTTACTTTAATATTTTCAAAACAATGGGATCCCATATCCTAAATGAATTTTCATATATTTAACCTTTGCTTTACAATTTACAATAAAGTTATGGTTATGTCATATGTATGTTTTCTTAAGATTAGTGTCTGTATATAGTAGTTATTAATGGTCCAAAGTCTAGAATAAGTTGGGTCATTACACCCCGCTAGTCTCTAATGTTCAACCTTGACCTGTTGACATGTCAGGCACTTAGCCACATACTAGGTTACATCCTTTCTCATCCCAGGCAACCAATATAAAGTCTTCAGATCCTGATACATCTTCATGGTTCCTGAATGAAAAGAGTATGGGGTTGTGTGAGATTCATCCAGAATCTCCCGCCTGATGACAGTATCCGTTGGAACACAAATCCATCCCTTGTATCTCAGTAAACCCATATCTGATACCGTATAGTCCCTAGCTACTCCAGCTAGGACGTCCCCTCTAATCTTCATCAGCTGCAACTCTTTCAACAAACTCTCATTTATCATTTCTAGAAGAGTAGACTGTAGGGTGATGTTGGTTAACTAGCCCGCCACGAACTCTATCCCTGCTCTAGTCATATCCTCTACCAATTCCTTGGATATTTGCCTCGAACTATACAATTGTCCCAGTCCTTTCTGACTTAAGGCATCCGCCACCACAATGTATTTCCCTAGATGATAAAGGATTTCACAATCATAATCCTTCACCAGTTCTAACCAACACCTATGCCTCATATTCAAATCCTTCTGGGTAAAAAAGTACATCAGACTCTTGTGGTCAGTGTATATCTCACACTTCTCTCCATAAAGGTAATGCCTCCATACCTTTAGTGCAAAGAAAATTACTGTTAACTCCAGATCATGAGTAGGGTACCTTTGTTCATATTCCATCAACTAACGTGATGCATAAGCAATCACCTTCCCTGCCTGCATAAGGATACAACCTAACCCTTGTCTTGAGGCATCGCAGTAAACCACAAAATTCTCCTAATCTGTCAGAAGACTCAAGACTGGAGCGGTAATCAAATGCTGCTTTAACTACTGGAAGTTGTTCTCACATCTGACTGACCACGAAAACTTCTTGCACTTGCGTGTCAACTCTATCAATGGGGTAGCTATCCATGAGAACCCTTCTACAAGTCGCCTGTAATAACCCGCCAATCCAAGGAAGCTTTTGATCTCTGAGGCATTCCTTGGCCTTGGCCAATCTCTGACTTCTTCAATCTTAGATGGGTCCCCCTTGATTCCATCTCTGCTAACAATGTGACCCAAGAAAGTCACCCGAGGTAACCAGAACTCACACTTCCGGAACTTCGCAAACAGTTCGTGCTCTCTCAGACTCTACAAGCATAGCCTAAGATGTTGCTCGTGCTCTTCCTTTGACTGCAAATAAACTAGGATATCGTTGATGAAGATGATCACAAACTGATCCAGATATTCCTTGAATACCCTATTCATCAGATCCATAGAAGCTGCTGGGGCATTAGTTAGATCAAATGATATGACGAAAAACTCATAATGCCTATATCTAGTACGAAAAACTGTCTTTGGTATGTCTTCCTCCTGGATCCTCAACTAGTGATAACCAGATTAAAGATCTATCTTTGAAAATACCATTTTACCCTACAACTGATTTAATAGGTCATATATCCTTGGCAGAGGATACCTATTCTTAATGGTTAACTTATTCAGTTCTTTGAAGTCAATGCACATCCTTAGAGAACCACTATTCTTCTTCACAAATAGGATTAGCACACCCCATGGCGAGAAACTGGGTCTAATAAAACTCAAGTCTAACAACTCATGTAACTGTACATTCAGTTCCTTCAACACTACTGGGGCCATTATGTATGGTGCCCTATACACTAGCTTTGTCCCTGGTGCCAACTCAATAACAAATTCTATCTCTCTGTGTGGCGGCAACCCTAGAAACTCCTCTGGAAACACATCTAGGAATTCGCAGACTAATCTAGTCTACTCTGGTCCCATTGGCACGAATTGAGTGGTATCCACCACACTGGCTAGGAATCCTATGCAACCACCTCGTAGTAGGTCTCTAGCCTTCAATGCTCATATCATGGGTACACAAGGTCCATGCACAGTGCCAATAAATACAAAGGGATCCTCACCCTCAGGCTCAAAGGTTACCATTTTCTTTTTACAATCAATGGTTGCCCCATATCTAACTACCCAGTCCATTCCCAGAATCATGTAAAAATTGTTCATGGCTAGCTCGATCAAATAAACTGACAACTCTCTACCATCCACTATCATTGGTAACGATCTGACCCATCTCCTAGAGACCACCAACTACCCCGTAGGCAATAAGGTTCTGAACCCAACTGTATAATAATCACATGGCCTACATAGTCTATCAATTACTGTACTAAAAACAAAGGAGTGTGCTGCATTAGAATCAATGACTATAGTATAAGAAGTGTCAGCACTAGAAAGGTGACCTATAACTACTGATGGACTAGCCTCAGCCTCTACTGGCGTTAGTGCAAACACTCGAGCTGGAGTCAAGCTGTCCGCCTTTTTCGGCTCCTCTTTCGTCATCCTTGGGTAGTCTTTCTTGAGATGCCCCACCATTCCACATAAAAAGCAGGCCTTCGCCCGACACTGTCCCAGATGACGTCTTCTAAACCTATTGGGGACAGAAGCTAAAACAGTATTTGGGATCTTCCTTTTATTGGTCAATAAGGCCTCTGCCTCTACCAGATCCTGTAAAGGGAGGTCCAATTCTCCTGGTATCCCTTCTGCCTGTATTCTCGCCCCAGATCTTGTTTTTAGCACCCTCTGCAATAAGGGCTCTCTCTACTGAGCGTATGTCGTCACTGAAGGCACTTTAGTAATTCTGACATCTCGAGTTATCATATAATTCAACCCCCTAAGAAATCTCTCCTTCCTGGTCACATCAGTAGGCACCAAGTCCATAGAAAACTTGGCTAGTCTATCCAACATCAAGGCATATTCTGTTACTGACATATTTCCCTAAACCAAACTATTGAATTCATCTGCCTTCGCAACTCTCACTGCATCATTATAATATTTTTCATTAAACACATCTCTAAACTCTTTCCAATTCATTGTGATTACATCCCTAGTCTGGCACACCACCTCCCACCAGATTCGAGCACCCTCCCAAAAAATGTACGTGGCACAAGCCACCCGCTCATTTCCCACCAATCTTATAAAGTTTAGGATGTATGTGAACATGCTCATCCACTGCTCAGCCTTGAGTGGATCTGCGCTACCCTCAAAAGTTGGAGGGTGCTATTTCCTGAACCGTTCATATAGTAGTTCCCAACTGTTCTCTATCTCTGGCTACTACTGTATGGTCAGTACTATGGCAGTAGATGGTGCTACAGATGCAGCATTCCCTACTGAAACCTACTGCTGTCTCAACTGGAAAATTTCTTCTTCCTACCTCTGCAGCCTAGCTTGCATATCAGCAAGCATCTGTTGCCATTTCTCAGGGACTGGGGGACGGTTTTGACCTTGGTCATTATTTTCGTCCTGATTTTCAGCGTCGGCTGGCTCATTTGATTTCTCTAGAAGCATACTTCCAAGTCTATCTGCAATCAATGACTCGGCTTATCAGGCAATAATAACATTATTTCATGCCAACCCACGGTCCAAAACCGATCCAATAAGCATTCACGTGCATCGACAATAATAATAAGCATTCAAATTGTGCTCAATCAAGGTGATAATAAGCACGACAATTCATATTCATGCTCAATCAAGGTGATAATAAGCATGTTCTTAACATTCACAAGCATCAACAATGCTAATAAGCACGTTCCTAACATTCATATGCATAACATAATGCCATTAACATTATGTTAATGTTAATGATGCTAACATTATGCATTAACATTATGCTAACATTCAAGAGCAATAATGATGCTAATACGCATTTCTGTAGCCTTTACAAGCAACAATTGTACACATTGCCCCTGATGCTTTCCAACTCATGGCAGGCAAAGCTTCTCCTTACCCTTACCTGCACCACATAGCACCTATGAGCCAAGGCTCAGTAAGAAAACTTATTTAAACAGATTTAGATAAACAACATGCTTAACAATAATAAATGTAACCAAGCAGACACATTATACAAGTATATGACCACAGAGTCACATGAGTGTGTATCACACTTCCATTTATTCAAGTGGCATCCAAGCCAGACAAGTGCATAATGCACTCCCAGGGTGGCCTAGCCATTGTGGCCTGCGTTCTCCACTCATAATGTCAACCACGACTTATAAGTCGAGCTTCCAATCAAGAATAATCATACATATAGTACATGCACCATATAAAAAAATGTAGTGTATTCTAGTACACTTAATCAAATATTCGCGGACATAATTGTAATCATACTTATTAAAAGGGGCTCGAGCCCTAATCATGTTCACATCTAAGAAACGCGCCAAGCCCTAATCATATTTACTTTTAACAACTGGGCCAAGCCCAAATCACGTATCTCACGCATTGGATGCATTTTATTACCTCGAACATTGTACGAATTAAGAAACGACCCCGAGCACCATCCCTGACCCGAGCCTAGTGGAAACCCTAGTCACAATACAAGTATACGTTCATTAGGAATCAACCCCAGATCTGAATCCCAAGCTCTTCGGGCCTTATTCTTAAACTTCAACAAATCAGCCTTTCAGGGTAGCTGGGGCGTCACACCCACAAAAAAATTGGGGTTTCCAGGGCATTGGCGCGATCGTGCAAACCCCTAGCGCACTCACACCCCACAACTCGAGCCCTCAAATTAAAGTTCAATTTTACCCTTTCTGGGACATTAGTGCGGTTGCACCGGACCTAGAGCATTCGTGCTTGGCCTAACACAAATCGAGCCCGTAACATAGGTGTTCTTCCCCAATTTCCAAACTTGAGATTTCTCTATCGACCTAAGGACGAGTATTCCAATTGAATTTTATCAACAAAACACACTTCAAACCTCAGATACACTAAACCCAACTCTCATATCGCCACAACACAACCATAGAATCTCAAAACTAGGAATCAAAGCTAGGACCCAAAAACACCATTGAACAGGAAAGAACTAAAGTATTACCTAAATTCCCTCTGCCCAATTTGAAACCCTGCTGAGATCCTTAGCATAGCAGCTCCTAACCCCTAAAGCACTCTCCAATCTTCTCCAAAATTACACTTGGCATGATTTCTAGATAAAAATTCCTCAAAGCTTCTAAGCTAACACCAAGAGAGGAAGAGAAGGGCTGAGAATTTGAATGACCCCAACTCATCAGCCCTAGCCCCCTTGCACACTAGCTAGGTGGCCAAAAGACCATTCTACCCCTAGCCCTTAACTTAGCCCCCAAGCATTCCCAAGAGCATTTTAGTCTTTTTCCCAGGATTCCAATTAATCCCAAATAAATCTATCAAACAAAGTATTCAGAAATTAATTATCATTACTCAATAAATCTCAGTATTTGACCAAATTACCAAAATACCTCAAAATGCACCATGAGTCTGGTATTTTACTCCAATGTGACTTTTCTGCTAACTTGCTCACTAGGATCACCTAGTGCCGAGTAGCTCAAATATATCCACATAATAATGTGGTCACAATTATAAATCACACATATTTACACTTATACCCTCAATAGGTCTAAATTACAAAAATGCCATTCTAATAAGAAACGGGCCCACGTGCATATTTAATACACTTAAACATGAAAGCATAATCATATCATAATAAAATTCACACAATTTACATAATAATATGCTCATAAAACAATTGCATAATTAACTCAATTATGGCCCTCCTCCCCCTAATCAAGGCATGAAGCCATATTAGGGAAGTTAAAGCGTTACATGTCTGGTCTAGTGCACAACATTGCATACATTAAACTTCCAACTGCGGATGCATAAGGAATTTGTCTCATCTCATCTTCCTCTTCAGGAGTCTGCTGAGACAGCTTCTTTGAATGATAAATTCCATGTCGAGACGACAAACATCCTTTCTTGGAGTTTGTCATAGAGAAACTCTCAAGCACCTTATCTATGTAGGTTGCTTGAGATAGAGTCAATAGTCTGTTCTTTCTATCCCAAAAAATATGGATAGTAAGAACAAAACCTGCTTCACCCAAATGATTCATCTAGAATTGAATTCCCAGCAAGTTCTATATGTCTAACAATCTCTTGAGATTGTTTCCAATGAGCAAGATATTTTCTACATAAAGGATTAAGAATACCACGATGTCATTTTCCTTTAGCTGATAAATGCAAGGCTCATCAACATTTTGCTCAAAGCCATATGTTTTAATGATCTCATTAAACCTTAGGTTCGAACAATGTGAAGGTTTCTTAAGTCCATAGATTAACCTTTTAAGCTTGCAAACTTTATATTCATTTCCAACTACTTTAAACCCTTCTGTTTGATCCATTTAAATGGTATCGTCAAGATTCTTGTTAAGAAAAGTTGTTTGGATGTCCATTTTCCAAATCTCATAATCAAGAGCTGAGACTATGGATAAAAGTATGCAATAGGATTTTAACATGGCATGTGGAGAAATTTTTTTCTCATAGTCAACTTCTTCGCTTTGGGTATAACCATTTTCCATGAGTCAAGCCTTATATGTCTTGACCTTTCCATCAGCTCATCTCATCTTCTTGTAGATCCACTCGCACCCAATAGCCCTAAAGTCACTCGGTGCTTCTACAAGATCCTAGATGGAGTTAGAGTACATGGACTCCATTTCATATTTCATGGCATTAAGCAAAAGTTCCTTTTCAGAACAAGCCATTGCATATTTGAAAGACAATGAATCATCTCCACTTGCATCTCCAACTACCATGTTGGTTTCACTGTCCCAATAATAGCATTCGGGTTCCAAGAAACCTTCCCACTACGACGAGGCTCCATAACTGTCTAACTTAGAATTGCAGTTTCTTCATCTTCCCCATTTAATTCGACTTGCGTATGTTGAAGAGGAATAGTAGGAATATCCTCATTTGCATCAACTTGTGTCGGTGGCGCAGAAACAGTAGGAATACTCAAATCTGATTGCATTTCCTATAATACTTCTCTAGAAAAGTAGAGTTTGTCGAAGCAAACAATTTCTTTTATATTGGACTATAAAACAAACCATCCGGAGTAGCTTTAGGATAGCCAACAATCATGCAAATTTCATTTCGCAGTTCTAGCTTCCTCAGGATGTGAGAGGGACACCCCCAAATTCTATAATGATGTAAACTAGGTTCACAACATTTCCATCATTCTAAAGGTGTTTTGGGAATAGCTTTAGAGGGGATGACATTTAGAATGTCATTTGTAGTCTCAATGGCATGTCCACGGAAAGAAGCCGCTACAGTCGAATAGGTAATCATGGACCCGAACCATTTCATTTAATGTGCGATTGCGATGCTGAACAACACCATTATGTTGCGAAGTCCCTGGGGCGGTGAGTTAAGACAATATCCTAAGTTCAATTAAATTATCTTGGAACTACATATCCAAATATTCTCTACCCCAATCAGAGCACAAGATCTTTAATGTCTTTCCTAATTGGGTTTGACCCATTGCAAGGAATTCCTTAAACTTGTCAAAAGTTTCTCATTTCTTATGCATTAGGAAAAGACATGAGTATCTTGAGTAATCTTCAATGAAAGTGATAAAGTACTCATAACCACCTTTCACTTGAACATTCAGCGATCCATAGGCATAAAAATGAAGTAACCCTAGTTGTTCTGTGACCCTTTCTCCTTTTGTAGAGAATGGACACTTTGTCATTTTGCCTTCGAGACAAGATTCACAGACAGGTAGGTCACTCATAGTGAGTTCCCTCAGGTTTACTATATAAAATTAATGTTTATCGGTCAAAATTTGGTTTTCTAATTTTTTTTAATCATAATTAACCAATGTTATCATTTTACTTATTAATTCACTATTTATTAAATTACATATTTTATTTATGCTTTGTTGAATAGTTTTAATAATTTTAAAAAAAAGTTCTAAATTTCTAAATCTATAAAACATTCGGCAGTCTAATGACTATATTTTCATCTATTCTAAAATTTAATAACTTGCAAATAATATACATACAAACTTATTTTTATACTAAGAATTTTAAAAATATATAATATTTGTCAAACCAATTTTAACAAAAATTAAAAAAAAAACAACAAAAATATTAATTCAAACAAACAAAACCCATTCTAATAATCTAATTTTATCACCATTAACACTCAAATAATATATTTTCGTTTATATTTATTTAACATATTCTTATTTTTATATGTTTAACTCAATCTAAAAAAACTAATTTTCACTTATATTTATTTAACAATATATAAATATTTATATAAACACCTATTGATTGGGGCGGAGAGGAGCCAGACTGTGGAATCACTGCCAAGGGGTAGAGCCAGAGCCGGAGGGGGTAGCATGGGTGTGTAAAACTGTCGAGAACAAAGAAAGGCAGTGAGAAATTGTGGGAATAATTGAAGAAAAAAAAATTGGAAAAAACAAAAAAAATTGAAACTTACTAAGAGAAGGTTGAAGCTTCTACTTCTGCTTCTGTGGAGACCAAAAAGAGCAACAAAAATCTGAGTGATAGATGTTCAAGAGTGAGAGACGGTACAGAGTGGAGAAAAAAATTAAACTAAACACATATATATTGTTCAGATGGAGGATCTAAGAAAGGGAGAGTGAAGATCTAAGAGAAGGGAGCTTGTGAGGATATAATAGAGGCGTAATTAGGGGGCTTTTAAGTGTGCGAACAATGAAAAAAATAGGGGTTTTAAGTGAGAGAAAAATGTTTCTTGCACCTGCAGAAAGAAGAAAGGGTATGGGCATTTATATTATTGTTATCCCCCAAAAATGAAAGGATGGTGTGGCGAATGAGAATGTGACACGTGACATCACGAATCAGGGAAAAACGACATAGCATTGAGAAAAGACCGACGGGCAAAAAGGATAGGTCCAAGACCTATAGGAAAATCGACCAAGCCAATACCCCTAGGGGTGGTCGGCCGAAGCAGGCCCTATACCCCCTAGGGGTGGTCGCCCCAAGAAGGCCCTATACCCCTTAGGGGTGGTTGGCCCAAGCAAGCCCTATACCCCCTAGGGGTGGTCAGCCCAAGCAAGCCCTATACCCCCTAGGGATGGTCGGCCCAATATGCCCAAGGACCTTAGGGGTGGTCGGCCTGACCCTATCCTCCATAGGGTGGTCGGCCTAAACCCCCAAGTACACTTCACTAAGAAGTAATTACTCTCGTTCAAACTGAGATCAACAGGCCTAGTACCCCAAAGATCAACAAGCCTAGCTCCCAGAAGGTCACAAGTCCATCACCCAAGTTCTTGTCGTCGGGCCTAGCACCTAAGTCTTACATACCAATAGAGACTTAGCATTTTCTAGAAGTTTCTATCGTGCTTTATCAACCACGATCCATAGAAAGCAATAGGTAGACCCATGATCTCACAATCATGGGAAGGTGGACACATATCTCCATTACCTGATAATCATGTGCCAACCCACGATCCCAGTATCATTGGTCGTGTAACAGCTCCTGGGTACTATAAATAAATGACCTATGACTTCATTAAAGGGGTCTTTTTTCTAAGAGCTTTTTTCCTGGAATTCTGGGCAAGTAAGAAATTAGTGAAAACTTTTGTTCATTATTGTAATTATCGAATTATCGAGTGACTCAATACTAAAAGCTAAGTGGATTAGGTTATTATTATTCATCTAAACAGAACTGAACCACTATAATATTCTTGTGTGTTTATTGAAGATAATTGTACTCTGTCATTTATTTCTTTCAAAAGGTGTCGTATATTGTACAAACGACCATTGTCCAATTTCACAGGTCAACAATTTGGTGCTTTCATTGAGAGTATGAAATCAAGAAACACACTTTTGTCATTTTTACCATGCCTCCAAAACCCAGTCAGACAAAGAAGACTGCTCCCAGGGACTCCACCACCCAGGGTCCCATAGATCCCATTAACCAACCTCAGGTGGAGGTTGGAGATCAACCTGATGTAGAAGATCCACAGGACGTTCACTAGGAGGAGATGGCGTAATTTCTGGCGAGGAAGGAGGCCTTTGCTGTAGAAATTTCCATTCAGAGGGTGACTATGGAACGACAACGATGAGAGATCAATGAGTAGGTACAAAGGTTGATCCAGAGGGAGCAGGAGGCTAACCGGAGGCACTAGGAGGTCATTGTGGCCTTAGAGGCGGCTACTCAGTTAGCCCAAGCAAACACTGAAGCTACTGCTCAGGCGATGAGGGAGGCTCAGGCCAAAGCAGCAGGAATGCGAGACCATAGTAACACTGAGTCCCAGGGGAGGAGTAGGACTCCAAGGAATGTCTCAGAACCACTTTCCCAGGATGAAGAGGCACATTCCAAGACTATCTCCTCCATGACTAAGAAGAATAACACTCCATTTAGGAGTAGGAGTATTACCAAATCGAAGGCCCCCTCCCAGGGGGACCGATGAAACAATGCCAGAGATGAGGGTCAAACATCTGAGAGGCATGCCAGGAATGGAAATGGCTGCTCCAAATCTCAAAGTCATGTAGGAGGAGAGGCTCAGGGATAGGGTCGCATCGGCAGGGGCAAGGCAGACCTACCACCCCTACACCCTCAGTCTCGCAAGGGAAAGTAACCGATGAATAACACAAGTACTGTGTTCGATTGGCTTGGGAAAGATGCGTGACCTCAGGTTTTGAGGGTCATCATCAATAAGAGGTACTGTACTGAAAGCTACCACCCTTGCTCTCAAAAGGAAAGAAGGACAAGAATAAGTTTTGTCGTTTCCATATTGAGGGCATGATACAAACGAGTGCAATCAATTGAAGGATGAGATAGAGTTTCTTCTCCGATCATGAAAACTCTTGAGGTACCGAGGCAAGACCGAGACCCCAAGGAGGAATCTACAATTCCCAAGGCTAAGGAGTCCACCACTTGAGCCAGTACCTGTATACTTCACACTGGATAGCATATGTGGAGGACCCCACATAGCAGGCAATAGTAACAATGCTCGTGAACGATATGCAAGGACCCTCAGACATGACGTAGGGGAGTCTTCCCAGTGTATGACAGTCGAGGATCAGTCTCCGAAGAATCCAAAGTACGAAATTGAAACTCTCACTTTTACAGAAGATGACGCCAGACACGTGAGGTACCCCCACAATGACCTCTGGTCCTAGCCATTCAAATCGCCAATGCCCGAGTGAAGAGATGCTTGGTGGATATGGGAAGCTCGGTAGATATCATCTACAAATATTCCCTCGAGAAGATGAAGCTCATAGTCAAGGACCTGACATTGTGTTCCCAAGTGATATATGGGTTCACAGGAGAATGCCTAGCAGCAGCAGGAACTATTAAACTACCCGTCACAATGGGGGATGCCCCAGGCACAAGACTGTGATGACAGAGTTCCTGGTCATAGATTGTTCATCGGCTTACAATGTGGTACTCGGGAGACCCCTCCTAATGGCATTACACGCAGCAGTATCTATCTGGCATCGGTCTTTGAAGTTCCCCACCAACGCAGGGCAATGATGCGTACAGGGTAACCAAAGGGAGGCAAGAGAAAGCTATAATGCATTAGTATCCAAGGAAAAGAAAGGACCATGCATAAACAACATGATAGCAACCTGTTGCGAAGAGGGTGAAGGAACCGATGAGGTTGTCAACATGGAAGTTGACGTTGAGAGAAACATTCTACTGCAGTTGAAGGCTCCTTGCAACATAGATTTGTTATTATAGCAAGTTTCCCAAAGTGAGGGAAACAACATCGATCCTCACTTTGGGGATGACGTCATGGGGGTAGGACCAGTCGAAGATCTTGATGAAGTCCTACTAGATGAGGAGGACCCGACTAGAGTAATCAAAGTCGGGAAGGAGTTAAAGGTGGAAAATAAAGCATGATTGGTGGAATTTTTGAAGAAAAACCAGGAGGCCTTTGCCTGGTCACATAAGGACATGGTTGGAATTTCTCCATCCGTAATAAGTCATGTCCTTAATGTAGACAAGAACTACCACTAGTGCAACAAAAAAGGAGACTGCTTCACAAAGACCGATCTCAAGCCCTGAAGGAGGAGGTCATGCGGCTTAGGGAAAATTGTTTTATAAGGGAGGCCTACTACCCTGATTGGGTATCAAACCCCGTGTTGGTCCCAAAACCAAATGGGAAGTGGAGGACCTGCATGGACTTCACAAATCTGAACAAGGCCTGCCCCAAAGACTGCTTTGCATTACCCAGAATAGACCAACTGGTTGATGCAATGACAGGACATGAAATACTCTCTTTCATGGATGCGTATTCCAGGTATAATCAAATAAGTATGCACCATCCTGATGAGGAACATACCAGCTTCCAGACAGACAAGGGATTGTACTGTTATAAGGTAATGCCATTTGGCTTGAAGAACACAAGAGCCACCTACTAGCGTTTAGTGAATGGCATGTTCCGAGACTTGATCGCCAAAAATATGGAGGTATACGCCGATGACATGTTGGTCAAGTCCAAAGAAGCTGGAGGGCATGTTCAAGACTTGAAGGAATGCTTTGCAATACTTAGAAAGTATATCATAAAGCTAAACCCTCTAAAGTGCTCGTTTGGAGTTGCTTCTGGTAAGTTTTTCGAATACATAGTAAATTCATGTGGAATCGAGGCTAACCCCGAGAAGATCAAAGCATTGATCGACATGAAGTCACCTACCACAATCAAAGAAGTGCAAAGCTTAACCGGGAGAGTAGATGCCCTCAGTAGGTTCATAGTCTACAGACAAGTGTGTCCCTTTCTTTAACTTACCGAGGGGCAGCAAGAAGATCCAATGGACTGAGGAGTGTGAGGAGGCTTTCCAAGCCCTGAAGGAACACCTCGCCCAACCTCCCATCCTAGCGAAGCCAATATATGGTGAAATATTATTCATCTATTTGGTAATCACCGAGCATGCAATTAGTGCTGCTTTGATAAAGCAGGAGAACAGGGTACAACACCATGTATACTATATCAATAAAAGGTAAGCAGGTGCGGAGTCTAGGTATCCCCATCTTCAGAAACTAGCCTATTGTTTAGTAATCTCCTCTCGAAAGCTGCGTCCATCTTTCCAAGCTCACTCAATCTGAGTCCTGACCGATCAACCGCTGAGACAGGTTCTTTAGAAACTAGAGGCCTCGGTACGATTTCTCAAGTGGGCAGTGGAACTAGGACAGTTCGATATCACTTATCATTCGAGGACGGAAATAAAAAGACAAGAATTGGCACACTTCATAGTCGAAGGAACCAACCTTGAAGACCCTTCCTACCAGTCAGAGAATGGAGATACCGAGAAGGAATGAGATACTCCTGTGTGGAAGCTATATGTTTATGGAGCATCCAATGAACATAACTCAGGCGCAGGAATCATACTGATCACTCTAGAGAATCATCGAATCCATTGTGCTCTTAGATTTGGATTCAACACTTCAAACAACGAGGCTGAGTATGAGGAACTATTAGCAGGATTATGCTTGTCTCGAGATGTGCATGCACAATCCCTGGAGATATTTAGTGATTCCCAGCTAGTGGTGTACCATGTACTGGGAGAGTATCAAGCCTAGGGACTTAGGATGGTGCAATACTTGAACAAGGTGAAGGAATTGTTGGCGCAGTTCAAGAAATACTCCATTACACAAGTATTGAGGGAGGAAATTGTCAACGTTGATGCCTTAGCCAAGCTTGCCAGTGCCAAAAATGCAGACACTCTGAATGTCGTTCCCGTCGAATACTTGGCGGAAAGAAGCATAGCCGAGCAGGAGGCAAATGTATTATTTTTGAATTATCTGTGTAACATCCATTGTGCTTCAATGAATGAATGAATTTTATTTCCTAAGTTTCTCTTAGTTCTTTAAATTTCTTTCAACGAAGGACTTGTCCTTTAGACCTGTTAATCCCATCGAATCATGTTCGATTCTGGTCCTTGAGGGACCTATCGACCCACAAGATCCAAACAAAAGACAGGTCCTAGAACCTTGTCGCCAAATTAATGGATCATGTTCGATCTTGGTTCTTGAGGAGCCTATCGACCCATAAGATCAAAATGAGAGACTGGTCCGAGGACCTTGTCGCCAAACTATTTGATCATGTTCGATTTTGGTCCTTGAGGGACCTATCAACCCATAAGATCCAAACAAAAGATACGTCTCATGACCTTGTCGCCAAATTAATGGATCATGTTCGATCTTGGTTCTTGAGGAGCCTATCGACCAATAAGATCAAAATGAGAGATTGGTCCGAGGAACTTGTCGCCAAACTATATGATCATGTTCGATTCTGGACCTTAAGGGATCTATTAACCCATACGATCCAAACAAGAGACGGTCCGAGGACCTTGTCACCAAATTAATGGATCATGTTTGATCTTGGTTCTTAAGGAGCCTATCGACCCATACGATCCAAACAAGAGACTGGTCCGAGGACCATATCACCAACTATTTGATCACGTTCGATCTTGGTTCTTGAGGAACCTATCAACCTATACGATCAACAAAACAGAGTGGTCCGAGGACCAGTCGCCATTATCGGATCTTCATCCTTTGAGGCAATGTCAGCATCCCTAGAGCCAGAAACGCGCCTAAGTTCTAGTACCTCTTGGCGGACGAATTCAAGCTCAAAACGAAGGTTGGAAAGCATAGAAGTACACTCTATAGACCTATCGCGAACATGAGAGACCAGCATCAATGCCTACAAAAAACATACAAGTGTTAGGTAAACGTCAGAATACAAGCTAAATAGACAAAAAGGGAACTGTAAAGGGCTCACACTCTGAATGTCTAAGAGTGACTTCGTGAGAATGGTGTTCAGGTCCTCATTCTTGATCCCATTAAAGGTTGTTGTTGTTTGCTCCAAATGCGATGCTCGGTCCATGAGGACGCTTAAGTTCTGTACAGCAGACTAATGCAGCTCAGATGAAGGGGCGAACGCTGAGCAAGAATGTAACGCCCTACTACCTTAGAGCCGTTACTAAGTGAGTTTAAAATAGAAATCGTGCTTTTGACTGACTCTAAGTAGTTTCTAAAACCAAAAGTGTGGATAAATCAGAATTTAAGGCTGTACTCTTTAAAATGTTTAACTTCATTGAAAACGTAAGTATAAAACATCTGAGATCCCAAAATAAGGTTTACAAAATATTTACAACTCAAAAATAGATTTACATCAGGTTAACTATCAAAAGAATGGATCAATACAGCCATTTACAAAATGCCCCCAACCAAAGCAGTCGGGCAGGCCGAACATGTACACGCCGCCCCCACGCTCTCCATACTCATGGCCGGTAGACAAACTCCTTGCTTTTACCTGCCACACGGAGCACCCGTGAGCCGAAGCCTAGCAAGAAAACCCAAATAGCACATAACATATGCAATAATAATATCACTGGCATAATTCACTGATAAATAGGAAAATCATCGATTTAAACAAGCACGGCCATGCCGCCCCAGAGGCCTTACCAAAGCTTGGGGTCTCGGTCATTACCGTAGGATAACTCATGTATCCCTTGGGTCCCACCCTCGCTATAGCATCCCATGTGCTGAGCGTTGCTTCCGGCCCCACTGCCGTACCCGGCCCTTGCCGCTCTCGGCCTTGCCGTTCATTCAATTACAATCACACATATCATACATTATGAAGTAACCATTCAAACATACAATAGTTTATCTAAGATTACACATTTGCACACAATACAAGCTAGGGCCGTGCCCTACAATCACACAGTGGGCCCATGCCCTAATCTCAGGTGTTACAGTTTTCTTACCTTTAGATTCGGTAGCCTTGATCACCTGACTCCTTGAGCACGATCCTACCCGAGCCCTAGCGCTTACATAAGAAAAATTCACAAGTCAAAGTCATCACCAATCCTCAAGTCCGAAACCTAGCCTCGGGACTAATCCCGAGCCCCCGGGAAATCCTAGATCCCCAAAACAAAGTGGCGGAATCAAGCCCCGAACCCTAGGTCAAAATCCCTTCACAAAAGCCCAAAAATCCCCTCTGTGAACAGTGCAGCGCTACAGCGCTCAAAAGAGGGTGTTGTAGCGCTACAAGCAGAACCACCCTCGCCAGACAGGGCCTAGCGCTACAGCGCCCCCTGCCTAGCGCTGTAGCGCTAGTTGCAGCAGACCAAAACCAAAAATCGCATCTTGCGATTTTCTTCCCCCATTTCGACCCCAAACTTGTCCAACTCATTCTCAAGCCCAAAATCAAACTTATACACACCACACACTCATCCCAAGCACCCCATGAACTCAATCCCAAGCTCAAGCAACCCACAATTCAAAATCTGACCCAAAGAACCCAAAAACCATAAAATCACTCAAACAACAAGGATAGGGTCTTAGAAATCATACCGTGGGTGAAATTTCGACCTTGAACTGAACCCTAGACCTCCTTGGCTTGCACCTTCACAACCTTGACCTGTTTTCCCCAAAAACCCCATCCATTTAGCTCAAAAACACAGCTCAAAACCAGCAAAACCCTAAAACCGAAAACCTCAAGAACTTACCTCAAATCTCTGATGTGATCTTGCTAATCCCCAAGCCTAGCTTAGGATCCTTGATGCTCAGCTAACCCTAGCTTTCCACTGAACTTAACCTCAAGAAAAATCAAGGGAAAAGATTGGGAGAGCCACAAACCGAACCTTCAAAGCCAAACCCTTCAGCTTCCCTCTCTTTTCTTTCCTCTTCTTTCTTTCTTCCTTTTCAGCCTATAACTTTTCTCTACTAAATCCACTAAGTATAAAGACCTTCTTTAATTTATCTCTTGCAAGCCTAATGACCAAAATACCCTCCCTTACTAATTCTAAACCTTTAAGTCCATAAAGGGCATTTTAGTCATATTACCCAAATTCCCACTAATTCTTCAAGTGTTCCTAATAATTCCCACTCGCTACCCAATACCGGATTAATCATCAAATATATTCCCAGATTCTCAATTAAACTCCCCAGGCTTAACCCAAGCCTGGTACAGGTTCCCGCTTTGACTTTCCGCTAACCCGCTCATTCTAGGATCGTCTCGAGTCATAGATCACAGGTATCAACATAGTCATGCCCAACATGGCCAAATTACAAATATGCTCAATCAGGTCTACATGCATACTAATTCACATAGTCATGCATCGCAATTAATCACATAATCATATAACGTGCATTAAATCATAATCATGCATAAAACTCATTAAAGACACAAACAGAATTCCATTATGCCCTCCAGGCACACTATCCCAGGCCCTAAGCCTTAATACCGAATTTGGGGTCGTTACAACTATCCCCTCCTCATGAAAATTTCGTCCTCGAAATTTACCTGAACAACTCGGGATACCGCTCCCGCATATCCGACTCCAGTTCCCATGTCGCCTCTTTGACCTTGCTATTCCTCCACAGTATCTTAACCAAGGCGATGGTCTTGCTCCTCAAGACCTTGTCCTTCCTATCAAGGATCTGAACAGGCTTTTCTTCGTACGATAAATCTCGATCCAATTCCAAGTTCTCAAAGCTCAACACATGAGTAGAGTCCGAAACATACTTCCGGAGCATGGATACATGAAACACGTCATGAACCCCTGATAGAGCTGGAGGCATTGCTAACCTATAAGCCACCTCCCCGACTCGTTCCAGAACCTCAAAGGGGCCAACAAACCTGGGACTCAGCTTGCCCCGAACGCCGAATCGTTTTACTGCTCTCAGGGGTGAAACCCTGAGGAATACATGATCACCAATCTGAAATTCCATGCTCCTGCGTTTCTGATCTGAATAACTCTTCTGGCGACTCTGGGAGGCGAGCATACGAGCTCTAATCTTCTCAAGTGCCTCATTGGTCCTCTGAACCATCTCAGGACCTAAATACCTTCTCTCACCTGCCTCATCCCAGTGAATCGGCGATCTGCACTTTCTCCCATACAGCATCTCATACGGAGCCACTCCGATAGTCGCCTGATAACTATTGTTGTATGAGAACTCAATCAGAGGGAGATACCTACTCCAAGATCCCTCAAAATCCAACACACAAGCTCGTAACATATCCTCCAGTATCTGAATTGTCCTCTCAGACTGCCCATCCGTCTGAGGATGATAAGCGGTACTAAACCGGAGCTGCGTGCCCATAGCCTTCTGCAGGCTCTTCCAAAACTTGGAAGTGAAAGTGGGGTCTCTGTCGGATACTATCGACCTCGGAGCCCCATGAAGTCGAACAATCTCCTTTACATAAAGCTCTGCATACTGATCCACAGTATAAGTCGTCTTCACAGGTAAGAAGTGGGCGGACTTCGTATACCTGTCCACAATCACCCACATCGAGTCATGCTGACCCACGGTCTTTGGCAATCCTACCACAAAGTCCATGGAAATATCTTCCCATTTCCACACGGGAATCCCTAGAGGCTATAATAATTCTGCTGACAGGTTAAGCATCTAGCCACATAGTCCACCACGTCCCTCTTCATGCCTGACCACCAATACAAAACCTTCAGGTCATGGTACATCTTCGTAGAACCTGGGTGCAAAGAGTAGGGAGTGGTATAAGACTCGTCCAGAATCTCTCGTCGAATAACTGGATCAATCGGAACACAAACCCGTCCTTTGTACTTCAATAGGCCCATCTCAGAGATAGAGAAGTCCTTGACTGCTCCAGTTAGGACATTCTCTCTACGTTCAACTAACTAGGGATCCATTCCCTGTGCTTCCTTAATCTTCTCGAGGAGCGTTGACTGAAGAGTAATGTTGGCTAACCTACCAACCACTAACTCTATACCTGCTTCGGTCATCTCTCCTGCTAGTCTGTCGGATATCTGCCTCGAACTATACAACTGTCCTGGGCCCCTCCGGCTCAATGCATCAGCCACTACATTAGCCTTCCCAGGATGGTACAGGATATCACAATCGTAGTCCTTTACCAGCTCTAGCCACCATCTCTGGCGCATATTCAAGTCCTTCTGGGTAAAGAAATACTTTAGACTTTTGTGATCAGTGTATATCTCGCACCTCTCTCCATACAGATAGTGTCTCCAAACCTTAAGTGCGAATACCACCGCAGCTAACTCCAGGTCGTGCGTGGGATACCTCTGCTCGTACTCCTTTAATTGTCTTGATGCGTACGCTATCACTTTCCCAGCCTGCATCAACACGCATCCCAGACCCTGTCTAGAAGCGTCACAGTAGACCACAAACTTCTCATCATTTGTTGGCAGGCTCAGCACTGGTGCAGTAATCAACCGCTGCTTCAACTCTTTAAAGTTGTTCTCACATCGATCTGTCCACACATACTTGGTCTTCTTCCTTGTCAATTCTGTCAATGGAGTAGCAATCCTGGAGAACCCCTCTACAAATCGCCGGTAGTATCCTGCTAGTCCAAGGAAACTTCTAACTTTGGGAACATTGCTGGGTCTAGGCCAATCTCTTACTGCTTTCGTCTTGCTTAGGTCGACCAATAACCCATCCTTACTGATAATATGGCCTAGAAATGAAACTTGCGATAACCAGAACTCGCATTTGCTAAACTTAGCATATAACTTATGCTCTCTTAACCGCTGCAACACCAGGCGCAGATGATGCTCATGCTCTGACTCTGACTGGGAGTATACTAGGATATCATCAATAAACACAATCACGAACTTGTCCAGGTAATCCTTGAAAATCCTATTCATCAAATCCATAAACGCCACTGGGGCATTGGTTAATCCAAAGGACATAACCAAAAATTCATAATGCCCATACCGTGACCGAAAAGCAGTCTTTGGTATGTCCTCTTCTCTGATCCTCAACTGATAGTAGCCTGATCGGAGGTCAATCTCCGAAAACAATGTACTCCCTTGAAGCTGATCAAATAAATCGTCGATCCTAGGCAATGGGTACTTGTTCTTGATGGTCAACTTATTCAAATCTCTGTAATCGATGCACATCCTGAGCGATCCATCCTTTTTCTTAACAAATAAAACTGGAGCACCCCACGGCGAGAAAATCGGTCTGACAAACCCCAAATCGAGTAGTTCCTGCAACTGAATCTTCAATTCCTTTAATTCTGCCGGAGCCATTCTGTAAGGTGCCTTGGATACTGGCTCTGCTCCCGGAGCTAAATCTATGACGAACTCAATCTCCCGTTGTGGCGGCAACCCCGGAAGATCCGCTGGAAACAAGTCTGGAAACTCGCAGACAACTCTGGTTTCATTCGGTCCCACTGCCGCCACCTTGGAGGAATCTACTATACTCGCTAGGAATCCTATGCAACCCCCCTGCATCAGGTCTCTAGCCTTTAGTGCCGAGATCATAGGCACCCGCGGTCCATCCACCGTTCCCACGAACACAAAGGGTGCCTAGCCCTCCGGTTCAAAGGTCACCATTCGTCGCCTACAATCAATGGTTGCTCCATACCGCGTCAACCAATCCATCCCTAGTATTATTTCAAAATCGTCCATCTCTAGTTCAATCAAGTCGACAAACAATTCTCTACCATCTACCACTACTGGTAAGGCTCTAACCCACCTCCTAGAGACTACCAGCTCTCATGTAGGCAATATAGTCTGAAAACCCCTAGCATACAAAATACTAGGTCTACACAGCTGATCAATCACCCTAGCAGAAACAAATGAGTGCGTAGCACCAGAATCAATCAATGCAGTAAACAAGGATCCAGCGCTAAAAATCTGACCTGTGACAACTGAAGGACTAGCCTCAGCCTCAGTCTGAGTCAAGGTGAAAACCCTAGCAGGTGCGAGGCTGTCTCCCTGCCTAGGCTCCTCCTTCTTAGCCTGCGGGCAATCTTTCTTCAAGTGACTGGTGCTCCCACAAACAAAGCATGCCCTGGTCCGGCACTTGCCCTGATGGCATCGCCTGCATCGAGGACACATCGGAAGGCTTCTCCAGCTGTCATTTCTGCCCTGGCGGCCACCCACAGAACCACGAACCCTCCGGTCAGAACCATAAGGAGCAAATGAGTCTGGTACTCTCCTCTTCTGCTCACTGGGGCCACTGCCCCGACTAGGCCCAGAAGAAGAAGGCACTACTCTCCTGGTATCACGCCTAGCAACGCCATCCTTCCAGATCTGATCCTCAGCCCTCTCAGCAGTGAGGGCCTTTTCTACCACTTGTGCATAGGTAGACTCTGGAGTCATTGTGATACTCACGTCACGGGCGATCATTACATTTAATCCCCGTATAAATCTGTCCCTTCTAGCCGCATCAGTCGGCACTAACTCTGGCGCAAACTTCGCCAATCTGTCGAATACCAGGGCGTACTCGGTGACGGATAACCTGCACTGAGTCAAGTTGTTGAACTCATCCGCCATCGCAGCACGGACGGCTACGCTGTAGTATTTCTCGTTAAAAATGCCCTTGAATTCTTCCCAAGTCATAGTTGCAGTATCTCTCCGCTGCCCAACTACCTCCCACCATATTCGTGCATCCTTTCTAAGCATATAACTGGCACAATCAACCCTATCCCTTCCTTCAACCCTCACGAAGTCCAGGATCACAGACATCGTACCCATCCACTGCTCAGCTTGCAGTGGGTCTGCTCCGACCTCAAAGGTAGGGGGTTGCTGTTTTCTAAATCTTTCATGCAGAGGTTCCAACCTGTTCCCAGTCACAGTTTGAACCGGAGCTGGTACCACGCTAGGCGGTGGTGGTATCACAGTGGCTGGTGGAGGAGCTGGTTGCCTCAACTGACTAAGCTCTTCCTCTGTTTTCCTCAACCTAGCCTCCATCTCGGCTAAAATCTGCTGCCAGTTCTGAGGAGCAGGTGGAGGGTCCTGCCCCTGGTTATCATCCTCGGCCTGAATGTCGCGGAGTCTCGATGATTGGCGAGGCATTGCACTAAATGCCTGCAATCAGTGACACCGCTCATTAGGCATGATAACAAGGTCAAATTTCCACCTCTCAATCTCAACAACAACCAAGATCAACCGACCAAAATGTCATGCAAATATCATACAGTATACATCGGGTCTTGCCCTGGCATCATGCATATGTTATTTTAATCATCATGCTCCTAATAACTTAAGCAGGCACACAAAGAATTAAACATATATTCATGAATATATCAATCGACCATACCAATCAACCCTGAGTCGAGCTTTTCAATGGCAGCGTGCGTACATGTTCGGTAGATCTCCAGAACCAATAAACCTTGGCTCGCTCTGATACCAAGTTGCAACGCCCTACTACCTTAGAGTCGTTACTAAGTGAGTTTAAAATAGAAATCGTGCTTTTGACTGACTCTAAGTGGTTTCTAAAACCAAAAGTGTGGATAAATCAGAATTTAAGGCTGTACTCTTTAAAATGTTTAACTTCATTGAAAACGTAAGTATAAAACATCTGAGATCCCAAAATAAGGTTTACAAAATATTTACAACTCAAAAATAGATTTACATCAGGTTAACTATCAAAAGAATGGATCAATACAGCCATTTACAAAATGCCCCCAACCAAAGCAGTCGGGCAGGCCGAACATGTACGCGCCGCCCCCACGCTCTCCATACTCATGGCCGGTTGACAAACTCCTTGCTTTTACCTGCCACACGGAGCACCCGTGAGCCGAAGCCCAGCAAGAAAACCCAAATAGCACATAACATATGCAATAATAATATCACTGGCATAATTCACTGATAAATAGGAAAATCATCGATTTAAACAAGCATGGCCATGCCGCCCCAGAGGCCTTACCAAAGCTTGGGGTCTCGGTCATTACCGTAGGATAACTCATGTATCCCTTGGGTCCCACCCTCGCTATAGCATCCCATGTGCTGAGCGTTGCTTCCGGCCCCACTGCCATACCCGGCCCTTGCCGCTCTCGGCCTTGCCGTTCATTCAATTACAATCACACATATCATACATTATGAAGTAACCATTCAAACATACAATAGTTTATCTAAGATTACACATTTGCACACAATACAAGCTAGGGCCGTGCCTTACAATCACACAGTGGGCCCATGCCCTAATCTCAGGTGTTACGGTTTTCTTACCTTTAGATTCGGTAGCCTTGATCACCTGACTCCTTGAGCACGATCCTACCCGAGCCCTAGCGCTTACCTAAGAAAAATTCACAAGTCAAAGTCATCACCAATCCTCAAGTCCGAAACCTAGCCTCGGGACTAATCCCGAGCCCCCGGGAAATCCTAGATCCCCAAAACAAAGTGGCGGAATCAAGCCCCGAACCCTAGGTCAAAATCCCTTCACCAAAGCCCAAAAATCCCCTCTGTGAACAGTGCAGCGCTACAGCGCTCAAAAGAGGGGGCTGTAGCGCTACAAGCAGCACCACCCTCGCCAGACAGGGCCTAGCGCTACAGCGCCCCCTGCCTAGCGCTGTAGCGCTAGTTGCAGCAGACCAAAACCAAAAATCGCATCTTGCGATTTTCTTCCCCCATTTCGACCCCAAACTTGTCCAACTCTTTCTCAAGCCCAAACTTGTCCAACTCTTTCTCAAGCCCAAAATCAAACTTATACAGACCACACACTCATCCCAAGCACCCCATGAACTCAATCCCAAGCTCAAGCAACCCACAATTCAAAATCTGACCCAAAGAACCCAAAAACCATAAAATCACTCAAACAACAAGGATAGGGTCTTAGAAATCATACCGTGGGTGAAATTTCGACCTTGAACTGAACCCTAGACCTCCTTGGCTTGCACCTTCACAACCTTGACCTATTTTCCCCAAAAACCCCATCCATTTAGCTCAAAAACACAGCCAAAACCAACAAAACCCTAAAACCGAAAACCTCAAGAACTTACCTCAAATCTCTGACGTGATCTTGCTAATCCCCAAGCCTAGCTTAGGATCCTTGATGCTCAGCTAACCCTAGCTTTCCACTGAACTTAACCTCAAGAAAAATCAAGGGAAAAGATTGGGAGAGCCACAAACCGAACCTTCAAAGCCAAACCCTTCAGCTTCCCTCTCTTTTCTTTCCTCTTCTTTCTTTCTTCCTTTTCAGCCTATAACTTTTCTCTACTAAATCCACTAAGTATAAAGACCTTCTTTAATTTATCTCTTGCAAGGCTAATGACCAAAATACCCTCCCTTACTAATTCTAAACCTTTAAGTCCATAAAGGGCATTTTAGTCATATTACCCAAATTCCCACTAATTCCTCAAGTGTTCCTAATAATTCCCACTCGCTACCCAATACCGGATTAATCATCAAATATATTCCCAGATTCTCCATTAAACTCCCCAGGCTTAACCCAAGCCTGGTACAGGTTCCCGCTTTGACTTTCCGCTAACCCGCTCATTCTAGGATCGTCTCGAGTCATAGATCACAGGTATCAACATAGTCATGCCCAACATGGCCAAATTACAAATATGCTCAATCAGGTCTACATGCATACTAATTCACATAGTCATGCATCGCAATTAATCACATAATCATATAACGTGCATTAAATCATAATCATGCATAAAACTCATTAAAGACACCAACAGAATTCCATTATGCCCTCCAGGCACACTATCCCAGGCCCTAAGCCTTAATACCGAATTTGGGGTCGTTACAAAGGAGCACCTGCATCATTGAATATGGGAGGAACTGGTGTAGACAAAGATGGCTCTACCTCTGCGACAGGGCTAGATGCCAAAAGAATTTGACTAGGCGCCAAAGGAGTCGGAGGAGAGACCTTAAGAGGAACCTCCATGACCAACTCAGCCTCAACCCTGGCCCTTTTTGTCGCTTGAATAGAAGGACTGGCCTCAGTGGGAGTCGACCTCTGCTGGGTATGGACAAGATCGAGCATGTCTGAGCTTGCAAAAGAAGATAAAATGTTAGAAGGATATTAAGTACCGATGAACCATAAAATAAAAGTGATAAAGTGTCGAACCTTCTAAATGTGATTCGAGTTCGAACGCAGCCTCATAAAAGTCGTCCAAGGCAAGTGATGAATATGCAGCAGATGCACCCACCTCATCACCCTCATGTCCGGCTAACACTGGCGAAGAGGATACCTCCTCGACATGAATAGGTCCCGGGGAGTCTATGGCTATCACGGGCTCGGAACCATCATCATCTGGAACATCTGATATGGTACGAGGAAACATCCCCACCTTCCTAAGGTTCTCCGGAGTAATGAGGGTCTTGACATACTTCTCCTCAGAGGTCATGGCAATCAGTTCCTTGGCCCTAACAATCATGTCCTGGGTCGGGAGTGGTCTATAAAAGGGCCCAACGTGCTTAAACTTGGAGAAGTTGGCCTTTCCGTCCATGGTAAATAAATAGTTATCGGCATACCTAAATGCCTTGCTATTTCTAGAGATCTCTTCCAAAAAGGTGTTGGTACCCTCCCTCATATAAACATGGAAGTGGAAATATCCCGAGTTACGCTGAGAAGGGTTTGTCTTCAGGTCAAATAGATAGTGGATCTCATGAGGCACTGGGGCAGCCCATTTTCTGCAGTGATAGAAGATGTACAATGCAGACAAGGCCAAGATCGCATTAGGAGCCAGTTGAGAAGGGCTAATACCAAAATATTCGGCTACACTTCGGAAGTACAAATGAAGAGGAAGCAAAGCCCCAAACCTAATGGCGGAGCGTGTCCAAGCGCACATACCTAGAGGGGGGTCCTCAGCTCTATCATCTGGACCAGGGATAGTGATGGAAACCCCGGTGAGGTCAAAGTTCTTCCTCAAATTTTTTACCTTCTCCTCAGTCATGTCAGAGGCCACCCCCTTGAACAAAACAACCTCATAATCAGTAGGGCAAGGCTTCTCCACCGGTTTCCATATGATCTCACTGGCGAAGGTGGCACTAGAATCTGATGAATGGAGCTTCTTTTGTCGTCTCTTATTCTACTGCTCAGCTGGCGAGATTGTTTTGCTCTTGGAAGGACGGCGAACTACCTTAGGATGGAATCTGTGATTGGAACACTCCTGAGGATGAGCAGTGTGGTTTCGTGAGCCCTCGATATAATCTTGCTGAGAAGAAGATCGATGGGGAACCCGACTAGTATCTTGGTGTGAAGGGCGTTGCAATGGTTCTCGCTGACCTGACCTATCCCGCTAAGAAGAATGACTCCACTGAGGTGTGCATTAGGTATCTTGGGAGTTGCGGGGCGTACTATGTTGAGAAGTAATCTGAGAAGAGCCCGGCGAGGAACCCTGAGTGATATGCCTGACAATTTGAGGATCATCTTCAGAGGGTTGTCAGGTTGTCTGTTTCACTCTCGCCATTGGACAATACCTCTTTAAGAAATATTCCTCACAGAATAAGTATAAAGCGGAATGAGGAAGAATCCCTTTCAACCTTTCCAAAAACTCTTGAGGATTACGCTCACCTACTGACTTGTCTGATGAAGAAGAGTTGGACATCTGCAACAGAGGAACAATAAAGATTAAAGTTAGTGAATGAGCATACTGAAGCCAACAGCTGGGGGCAGGCTCAGGAACTAAAGAGTCAAAATGAAGGAATCAGGAGCAAGACAGGGGGTCGACCCAGTGAACTTAAGCATAGGCCGACCACCCCAAGGAAGTAAGCTTCAAAAAGGTGCCTAAGGATCGTTCAATTCTCCACAATATTTTTTGGGATCCCAGGTGGCCAGCTTATGCTCGGGCCGACCACCTTAAATCCCTAAAAAATGTTAAGGCAAGAGGTACTAAGCCTAGGGAACCCTAGGGTGGTCGGCCTAGCCATAATTCTATCCCTAGAAATCACCCAAGGGGAGGAAAGAGAATGCCTGGCCCATGCCAAGGAGGTCCTCGGCCCATGGACCCCTAAGGTGGTCGTCCTAGCCCTAACTCTAGCTTGGAAATCGCCTAAGGGAAGGAAAGGAGTACCCAACCTATGATCTAAGAGTGGTCGGCCTAGCCCTAATTCTAGGTCTGGAAATCACCTAAGGGAAGGAAATCACTGGGCCCACCAAGCTCTAGAGGTGCTCGGCCCAACCTAGTTCCTATGCCTGAAAATCGCACAAGGAGAACAGGAGGTGCTCGGCCCAAACCTGAGTCCATCCCTTGAAATCTCCTAAGGAAGAAAAGGGAGTGCTCAGCCTGTGGAGTACTCGGCCCATGTCAAGGAGGTGCTCGGCCCAAACCTGAGTCCATCCCTTGAAATCTCCTAAGGAAGAAAAGGGAGTGCTCAGCCTGTGGAGTACTCGGCCCATGTCAAGGAGGTGCTCGGCCCAAACTAGGCCTATCCCTGGAAATCGAAGGCACTAGGGTATGGAGTCCCAAAAATCGCCAGAACTGATGAAATAGTCGACCTAGGGTCATGCATCCCTAGAAATCAACCAGGCTAAGAAATTTTACAGAGAAACCTGTCAAGAAGGTCCATTGTTTTGGATCAAGATACAACAAAAAAAGATTCAGACAAAAATTCCTCAAAAAGGCAAAGTGTTTCTTATGAATCTGAGCACATTTAAATTAAATTATGTGATGATTAGAAGAGAATACTTACCAAAGATCTGAGTTTGATGAGGACCTGGAAAAATCAGACTTGGATCCTGTGTGAAAGTGGCACATGGAGTAGGAATGAGAAGAGATGATCTATTTATAACCTCTCAGGCGCAAGATATTTTTAGGAATTCAAATTTCCTTGAAAAATATCTAATATGGTTTAAATTTAAATTCCTTGAAAAATATCTATACTTTTATGAATTTAAATTTCCTTGAAAAATATCTATATTTTTAGGAATTTAAAATTCCTTGAAAAATATTTATATTTTTAGGAAATCAAATTCCTTGAAAAATATTTATTATTTTTATGAATTACTATCCTTGAAAAATATATTATATATTTTAGGACCCTAAAAACTCCTTGAAAAATATACTATGTTTTAGGATTTCAATTTCCTTGAAAAATATATTAGATTTTTAGGAAATTAATTTTCCTTGAAAAACCTAATTACTTTTAGGAATTACTAATTATCCCTAAAAAATTTGTACCGATCAAAGTACCAATAGTAACAAGTACTATATAATGTCCCAAGGGACTTGACTATCTAAGTACTGCTACAGGATGTTTCTCGGACCTGGATCAAGTTTATCGTAATGTTGAGAACACTACAATAAACTTGAGGGGCAAATGTTGTCCCTAAAAAATACAAGGATGACATGGCAAATAAGAATGTGACACGTGACATCACGAATCAGGAAAAAATGGCATAGTATTGAGAAAAGACCGACAGGCAAAAAGGATAGGTCCAAGACCTATAGGAAAATCGACCCAGCCAGTACCCCTAGGGGTGGTCGGCCTGACCCGTATCCCTAGGGGTGGTCGGCCTGACTCGTACCCCTAGGGATGGTTGGCCCAAGCAGGCCCTATACCCCCTAAGGGTGATTGGCCCAAGCAGACCCGTATCACTAGTCGTGTAACTGTTCCTGGGTACTATAAATAAAGGACCCAGGACTTCATTAAAGGGGTCTTTTTTCTGGGAGATTTTTTGGCTGGAATTCTTGGCAAGTAAGAAACGAGTGAGCACTTTTGTTCATCATTGTAATTGTCGAGTGACTCAATACTAAAAGCTAAGTGGATTAGGCTATTACTGTTCATCTGAACAAGGCTGAACCACTATAAAATTCATGTGTGTTTATTTAAGATAATTGTACTCTGTCATTTATTTCGTTTATTTCATTCAAAATGTGTCATATATTGTACATACGACCGTTGCCCAATTTCACAGGTCAACAATTATGTTGCAAACTTTTAACGACAACACATTGTCGATATAGACTCTATGTTGTTGGTAGAATCACTAAACCCAAAAATAATACCGCGAATTTTTGGGCTTAGTATAGGTGTTGTTGGTATAGGTCCCTTTTTTTTAGTGTACAAGTATATTGAGTATTTTGTTATTCTAGGTATCGTTGAATTACAGAACATGTTTTATCAAATAAAACATAACCAGCATTTCTAACTATATGTGCTATGGGAAAGTAAATTTAATATATGATGACTTTTAGAGATAATAATATTATAATACAAAATAAGTGTTGTGATAGAGTATTTAATAATACTATGTTATAAGTGAAAAAATTATTATGAAAAAAATGAGCATATAAGTTTATCAAAAAAACAAAAAATAATACTAAATAAGTGTTGTTTTAGAGTATTTGATAATGCTTTGTCATAAGTAGCAAATTTTTTTGTAAAAATGAATTAAAATAATGATCATTTAAACATATGAAAATATTAAAACAATAAAAATAAGTGTTATATCATAGAGTATTTGAAAATACTTCTTTATAAGTACAAAAAAAAGTGTTATGGAAAGTACATTTGCTCACGATAGCACAATTTTCCTTAATACTCCAAATTATTATTATAGGTTTTCTATAATATTAACTAATTTAGCATGATTGAAATACTAATTATATTATAAGATCAAATAAATTAACCTTAAGTGTTTGTACATTTTTTTCTTAAATTTATTAAGTTAATCTTATATGTTATTTGTGAATTCATGACAATTGTTTGTAATATGTATTCTACAAGTGTTCCAAATTGTATATATGCAAGATTCTATCACTAATTGAATACTAGGGTTGTAACGATCCAAAAATTTAAATGGTTGAACCACTAGGAAACGACATTGTTTACCTAGTGGTCAACGCACTTTTAAAAGTCAACTTTCGTAAACCAAGTCGTTAAAAACGTAAAATACTTTAATAAACCATAAGAAAGTGTTACATAACAAACCGTGTGTAAAACATAAATGAATCAGAGATCTTAGAATTTAAAAACAAAATGTAGTTGATAAACGGTGAAAAACAAAGTACTTGGCCAAATGACCTTCTTGACCAATTTGGAAACATGAGACATACTTTGTAAATACATCTGAGATAAAGTTGGAAACTTTTGGAAACCTCACAAATCCTATAGGTTTGTTGATCACATGATCACAATATGCATACTTGGACGAGAATCCCTCAAACCCCAACACCGAGGACTTATGCCTTATTCTTACCTGCACACAGAGTAATTGATGAGCTATAATACCCAATAAAAAAAGTGAAAATATACATGTAAACATAATCCTAGCATAACATAATGTTTAAGTAGCCAATATATCTTTTTAGCAAATCATCCATACAAAGATTGTCTAATAAAGATAGCATCAAAACATACGAATACATGTAAACATGACAAAAACTTTTAGTTGGCGGGTTTAGTAAGACTTAATCTATTTCTCTGCCCAACACTACAACATATATATATCACATAATTGATGTAACGACCCAAAATATTTTACAAAAACTAAAACAAAATTTCAATATTTACATTAATTTAAACTTAAAAGATTGCCTTGAAAATCCATATAAAAAAACTTTTTAAAATTATAGTACGCGCAAACTTAAAATATTTACAACTACAAAAGTCTACACTCAAAATAAGCTATGTTCAATACCAAAAGATTTAAACAACATGTTTTCAAAATAGTCTACAACCCACGTTTGGGCCACATGTACATTCCCACGAAGCAAGCTCTAACTCTCACTAGACCGCCACGCCTTTAAGCTTACCTACAATATGAAACAACTAGGTAAACGAAATGCTTCGTAAGAACAACCTTACAAAAAGAAAATGAAACATAAAAAACAAGGGAGAGCTATCAATGATGAAACGTCAAGATAAACCCGTACCTACCAATCTTACCAGATCTAGGATTGAGAATTTCTTGGAATTCTAACTGCAATAACAGAACACTAAACACATTCTACGAATATGGAACCAAAATCATTCGTTAATAGCATCAGACAATATGAAAATTTAATCTGAGAAATCCGTCAATACATAAAATCGATAGAAGTAAACAACTTAACATATTTTCTATCAATAAAAGCATAAGCATTATATCAAATGTCACAGGTGTGAATAGATTCACACCAGTCTAACGAGGTTTAGAGGTTATAGGTCCCAGACCACACTAGCACACTGTATGCATGATCTATCACTCCTCCAACCGGACCCAGCTGACACCACTACTTATCATTAATCCCAACCATTACCGGCATACATACAATAGGCCCCATACCATATTATCAGTCACAAATTCATCAGAACCCGGTTCACATCTCAATTCCACAAGGATAACAATCACGTAGACTTTTACAACACTGTGTATCCTTATACATGTGTCTTATTTCTAGCAAACAATACACAAGTCATTTCATGTTGTAGCCATAGATGTCAAGGTTAACTTACATGGATTCCATAGCGAGAAAGTGGGGTTTTGTTGTTGGATTTTATGCCTTTATAAAACCATGTTGGACATGTAACACAATTTTATATTGTCAATAAAAGAAGTAGAATTCATTTAGTTTGACAACCGTGTTGCTTGCTTATTTTATTACATGATTATTGGAATAATACAATCATTTATAAAATCCTGAACATATAAATAATAACAATTATAGTTACTAGGTCACTGTGGAATATAATTGTAATTATATGTTCAAAAGAACTAGTCCTAAGATTAAGTTAGTGCATTGGGTTTGAAATGATCTAGAAATATATGATATGTTCTACTTACGCATTTGGGTTGTGATGTCTTATCCAAGGTATTGACCAAGTAGATAACATCAAATGTATATGGGTACATTGGTCTAGGACCGATATTGATTATTGATAGATAAATAAGTATCTTTCTGTTGATGATTAGAGCTCATCAACGAATTATGGTCGGAAACCTGAAAGACTTAGTAAGAAACTTATGAACTTTGAAAAACTAATAGAAACTTAGAGAAAAATTGTAGAAGAACAATGGAAGAAAACTTGTATATTGCTCTTAGAATAGTCTGGTGTTACACGAATTTTCCAACCCCCTGTCTGGAGAAGTATTGGCTCTTAATAGATAGGGGTCCCACGGGGACAAATTGGTACATGGCAGGCTGGAGGTGATTGTGTAGTAGGTGGTAGTGGTGCTAGAGGTGTGGATGTCAAATCCGATACAAGTCAGATGTCAGAAGGTAATACTCAGTCTTTGTACTACTTCATACCACCACTATCTGTCTGGTACGAATGTTAGGAGGGTGGTAGTGGAGGTTTCACCAAGTACCATCCTCGTGCTATGACTACTGGTCTGGTATGGAGGTTGTACACGTACTCTGACTCCTATTGTCTAGCATGCACCTTCCGTACCTATACGTGCACATTTTACTTAACAAATGCTATCACTTTTCCTATACATGCTTGTGTCTTGAACCTCTCTGTATTTGGTTATGTACGAGCACTAGTGCTCTCAATTGAGATACATACATGAGGCGTATCTCGCTGGTAATGCCAACCCTAGAATATAGATCAGGGCCTCATCAAAAAGATGCATGTTTCCAAGATGCTCGAGAGGCAAGCACCTCGCGAGATGGCTCTATGAAAACAAGACGTGAGGGGCATCTTGGGACCTTAGATGCAAGGCGCGACACCATAGACGAGGCATGTGCCTTGTGATATAGTTGACACGAGATGCAGCTTCAGGTGCGAGGGTGATCTTGTAAGACCCTTGGCGCGAGGCGAGGCTTTGTAGGTGAGGTACGTACCTCGTGAGACCTTCGAAACAAGGTGCGAGACTGGGTACGTGGGGTGGCCTCGCGAGACCTTATGTGCAAGACGCGAAATCGTATGCAAGGCATGCACCCCTATGAGAACCTCAACTCGATACGCGATGACAGGTGCGAGGGATGACCTCTCAAGACCTTTGGCATGAGGTGAGGCTCCATAGGTGACACACGTGCCTACTAGACCTTCGACACAAGTTGGAAGACTTGCTACGTGGGGTCACCTCACAAGACCTTCGGTGCAAGGTGCATCATTATAGGCAAGGTGTGCGCCCCCACGAGACCAAGGCTCAGCAAGAAAACTTAAACATGTGCATAAACAGGGGCAATAAACTGCTCATATCAGCATACAATCGCAAATAAATGGTCATTGGCCCATTTTGGGGCCGCTTCTCTGAACAGTTGAGCTTAGAGTCATCCCCGGGGCCCTATCCCCTAGCTATGTGACCATAGAGTCACCTGGGGCCCTCGCCCTTAGCTCTGAGTAACTAGCCATAGAGTTGGCCAAACACTTTTGTTTTCCATTGACCATTGGGTCGGCCTACGTGTACGATGCTGGTTTAGGCCCAAGCCTTTCGACCAACATGCAGCGCGCTATTGCCGTCCTTAACTAATAAGTCAAGCCATGATCCATGCATTCAAATATCAGTACAGAAACAGATATGGATAGGTATACCTCAACAAGACAAACACGCATACATATTAATTACTTAACATCATCAAGTAATTGTAATCATAGTAATAATCATGCTTATTTAACATGGCCAAGTCATAACCACGCAAACAATTATGAAACACTTAAGTAGGTATAGAATATTCAAGTATGTTTAATCAATAAAGGGAAGGATAACTTAATCATAATCATTCTTAGGGGCCCAAGCCTTTTCATAATTATTATTAACAGTCGGGCCAAGCCCTAATCGCATATGACACGTATTTGGTGCAGTTTTCTTACCTCAGGTCCAAGTATAGCATAAAATAAGAACAACCCTCGAGCACGATCCCACTTCTGAGCCCCTAGCGATAACCTACTCACAACCATAATATAGGACTCCATCAAGGTTTTCTCTGGATTAGCCTCTATCCCCCTTGTGTTGACTATAAACCCCAGAAACTTTCCCGACGCAACTCCGAAAGTTCACTTCTGGGGATTCAGCTTCATGTCGTACTTTCTCAATATGCCAAAATATTCTTCCAAGTCAGACACATGGTTACTGGCAGTCTTTGATTTGACGAGCATATCATCGACATACACCTCCATGTTTCTCCCAATCCGGTTAGCGAACATTTTGTTGACTAACCATTCGTATGTAGCTCCATCATTTTTAAGCCTGAATGGCATAACTTTGTAGCAATATATGTTATGCTCGGTCATGAAGCCGGTATGCTCTTGGTTTTTAGGGTTCATCGTGATCTAGTTATAACAATAATACACATCCATGAAAGACATGAGCTCGTGATCGGCCGTGGCATCTACCAACTGATCAATTCTTGGTAGTGGGAAACAATCCTTGGGACAAGACTTGTTGAGTTTTGCAAAATTGATACAAGTTCTCCAGTTCCTATGTGGCTTTAGGATCAGCACAAGTTTAGCAACCTAGATCAGGTATATTGCTTCCCTGATAAATTTGCTTTTAAGTAGACGAACTTCTTCTTCTTCTAACGCTTCAGATCGTATTGTTCCCAAAAGCCTCCGTTTTTGGGAGTTTTTAGGTACATTCTTGTCCAAGTTTAAATTATGCATTATCACATTCAGACTAATTCCCACCATATCTTTATGTGACAAGGTGAAGACATCCAGATTCTTCCTCAGGAATTCGACCAGCTCCTTCTTCATTTCGGCTTCAAGATTTTTTCCAATTTTGACAACTCTTAAAGATGCTTCTGGGTTGATATTTATTTCCTCGAGCTCTTCTATTTATTTGAGCTCAAATCTATCCTCGCCTATTCATGGATCAATGTCATCCCATTGGGCAACCTCATCGTTTCCTTCTCGAGGTTCTTTCGTCCCACGGGTAGCTTCCGTTTCCCAGGACTCCACATCTCCTTCACCAATGACCATCGCCTACTGCCCATGTTGTGATTTTCCCTTCATATCAATGTTGTAGCATTCTCTGGCAGTGAGCTAGTCTCCTCTTACTGTGCATATTCCTAAGTTTGAAGGGAACTTCATTGCCAGGTGTCGGATCGAGGTGATGGCTTCAAAAGCCATCAGCGTGGGTCAACCCAAAATCACGTTATACGCAGCCAGACAATCGATTACCATGACCTCAAGTATTTTAGAGACAGATCGTAACTCTTCTCCCAATGTACCACCAGTATGAACGTCCCTCTGGCTGTCATTCCTTCACCTGAAAATTCGTACAGAGTCATTGATGTCGTCTTCAAATCAGTTACGGACAATCCCTTCTTTTCTAGGGTGGACCTGAAAAGCATATTTATGGAACTTCCATTATCCACCAGTATCCTCCATACCCTTCGGTTAGCGAGCTGCATGGTTACCACCAGCGAGTCATTATGCGGGAATTAGATGTGGCTAGCATCTTCTTCTGTGAAAATGATTGGTTGCTTTTCCAACCGCTGTTGTTTCGATAACTGCTGCTCTGGAAAAAACTCCACACCGTTATGAGTTTTCAACTCATTTATATACCTCTTTTGGGCCCTGCTGCTCGTGCCCGCCAAATGAGGTCTTCCAGCAATAGTATTTATATCTCCTCCTAATATCAGGGGAGGTTCGACCTGATTCATCTAAGCTCCAGGCTGATCTGTCGGGGCTTCCAGAGCTAGATGAGGATTCTCCCTGGCAGGTTGATTGGGAACTACCTGATTTCAGGCGTACTGGGCTAATGGTCCTGCCCGAATGAGAGTCTCAATCTCATCTTTCAGTTTTCGGCAATCATCGGTGTTATGGCTGATGTCATTGTGGAATCGACAAAACTTTAAAGGGTCTCTCTTCCCCCTCTGATGCCTTAAAGGCTTTGGCTTCTTCCACGGGAGGCGATTAGAATTTGCCAGGAAGATATGTTCTCGGGTGTCTGTTAGGTCGGTGTAGGAGGCATAAACGGGCTTGAATTTCTCCATAGAATTGTTCCTCTTCGTGCCAATCTAGTTGCCCTCAACATTCCCCTTTCTCTTGTTGTTTCCCATTTGGTTATTCTGGGTAACAGGTTGAGTTGTAGCTGCAACATCTATCACCGCTCCAGTGGGTTGGATAGGGGCCTAGCTAGTTCTTGCGACAGCAGATCGTGCCTCTTCCAGGTTTATCCACTCTAGAGCTCGGGCCAAGAACTCATCTACACTTTTAACTCCTTTTTGTTGGAGTTCTTTCCATAGGTTGCCTCCCACCAGGAATACTGTCCTCATCGCCATGATCTTGGAGCTATCACTAGCGTCCCTAGCTCGTGCTGCAACATTGGTGAATCTGCTCAGATATGCTTTCATTAATTCACCGGGTTGCTATTTTACATTAGCCAATGAATCGGCCTCTACGTGAGTTTCCTGTGAAGCTCAGAATGCTCTCTTAAACTAGGAAGACAACTTCTTCCATGAGCTTATCGAATGCTTCTTGTACTGCTTAAATCACTGTCTGGCTGGTCTGACTAGAGTCACAGGGAACAAGATATACCTTAGATCGAGCCCGACATTATGGACCATCATCATTGGGTTGAACATCCCGAGGTTATCGAATGGATCTATGTTTCCATCAAATGTCATCATGTTCGGTATCCTAAAGCCAATATGATACGTAGCTACTGTAATGTTTGGAGCGAAAGGTTCAAGCTCCTCATCTGAGTCACAATCGTCCATCCCCCTTACAGATACGAGCCTCTTCATCAGTTCCTCCATCAAGGCCAGTATCTCAAGGGTTAGGTCTTTGGTCTCTAGGTTAGCTGGGGTTGTTCAACAGCTCCCCTCCTATTGTACGTGTTTGATGGGTTGTTGTCCCTCTAAGTTCGAGCTTGGTTAGGTGGGACATTCCCATTGTTGCATATGATAGACAGACCTCCCTCATGTCGAGTATAACTCACATCCTCATCACGAGCTAAATACCTTCTTTGTGAGTTCAAATGATCGCGTAGGTCGGCCTGTGGATCGTACCAAGGAATTTGCGCTGAGCTAAGGTGATTCCTCAGGTCACTCTCAAACCTGCCTCCACGCTGGCTCTCCATTCAGTAACTTCCATTTGCAAAACTTACGGCCCGCAGCTGAGATCGAGGACCTGGATTCTCAGCACGTGCCCATGGGGCGTAACTGTCTACTGACAGGGGAGGATTTCTCCTACTATTCCCCTTCCTTGTCCATTATCCCTGATATTTGTAGAGGAATTCCTGGACAGGTTTGGTTAACTGCGTGAATTAAAAAGGTATACATTTAATACAGATTATTCCCATTTACATTGGGATATATTTAATAACAAAATAGAATATACTCCAGCTATCTCGAATAATAAATGATAGATATGCAATATAGCCTGGGCATTAATGAGCATATAAGGGGCCTCTAAATCTCTTGGGATCCTTCAGTATGCATTCTGACCAGGTTCCCACTATCTTAATATCTCACCTGAGCTGTTATTAAAAGACTATCTGAACCATAGTTCGTATTAAGCTGAGAGCGCTAAAATGTGGATCTGGCCACTATAAGTCTCGAACAGGATTGTTATCTTAAGAGGCGGTCTAATAAAAACGTGTACGTCATGTACGAGCTTCTCACATCATTGTTAACCAGATGTTCTACTTGGCTACATTTCCACATATTCATTTCCTAGTGGTACCCGAGCTGAGTAATTGAACGCGTGCTAATTTTAGGGTAGAACAAGCTCAACTCTATAATTAGATTATAGATTAATTATTCGCTAGTGAATTAATGGTACTTAAGGATCAAGAGGAAATTATAAGGGTAAAATGGTAATTTTGACCTACTCTAATTAACGAACCAATAATGGAGGACAAAACTACATATATTGATTATATCAATGGACTACAAGAGAAAACTCTGTAAATATAATTCTATAAATACTTTGAGTGAAATTCCATATTTATAATAGAGTAATCATGGAATTAATAAATAAGATTATTAGATTATAGAGTTTAATTAATAATGTGATTTATTGGAGCTTCGTATTATAGGTCCATGGTCCCCAGATCACCTTTGTCCTACACTGTCAAGAGTAAGGATATCAAAAGAAAGATTTGTAAAAAGAAATGACTAAATTGCAAATGAATTAATTTTCTAAGGCAAGATAATAATTATGTGATTATTATGGATAATTGATTAATTGTGAATTAATCAATTATTTAACTATATTGGTTTTATTTTGAAAAACTATAGGTTAAAATTAATATTAATCTTGTTTGCATTAATATGAAGAGAGAGAATAATAAATATCTTATTTACAATATGATATTTATTTATTTAATTTAAAACTGACATTTTAAGATAAAATTATTTTTGAATTAACAAATATTTATGTTGGGATAAATATATTTTCTTAAGGAATGATTAAACAAACAAATGAGAAAATCATGGAAAACCATGATTAGGTTGGGCGACACACACTGTGCTACACAATGTGTAGCACCTAACTCAGGGATTTTGAATTTCAAATAATTTTGTTTAATCAGTTATTTAATTATTATTTTTAAATATGATTTAAATAAATAATTAAATGTAAATATCTGATCAGTTTTAATTTGAATTATATTTTAATAAAATAAAGATTATTTAATTAGATTAAATATCTTTATAAAAGTTTGATAGTACGTGACTTTTAGAATAAGCCTTCTTATTATTTTTTAGAATAAGATTATAGACTCTCTCTCTCTCTCTCTCTAAAGCGATAGTTTTCTCAAAACCTGAAAACTATTCTAAACCTTCTCTCTATCAAACCTCTCTAGATCTCATTTGTTGAGTACATCTAGAGAGTCACATAAATCAACCTTTTGAATCCTACGTGCCCACACACGTCCATGTATGTTTGAGGATTGGTCTGGAAGATCAGGGTATTAGCTTTCAGATTGCTGGATTAGAAGATCGATTATTTTATACAACATGATTCAAGGACACTTGATAGGCTACAAGATGTAATCTCTGATGTGTTTTCTATGTGATTTAATATATATATATATATATGTATATGATCCTTGCTGGTATTAATATTTATTAAAATGGGTCTATATATTCCGCTGCGTACCTTTGATTTGATCATTTAATACCAACAATTAGTAACAGAGCAATCAATACATATATATATATATTTTAAATACTGTGTGGATTTCTTGCATTTGTTATATGCATGTTGATATGTATATTGAATGGATGGGTATATTTTTTGAATGTATGGTTGAATGATGGATCATTAATTATACGGTGCTCTTGGGTTAGGAATTTTAATTGTTTTTCCTAGATCTTGTGTAAGCCATAAAGAGCATAGAATTTTTGTAATTTTATTTCTTGAAATTTAAATTGAAAAATTATGTACACAAGAGGAAATTGGAAGGACACGAGCCACCAGCCATGGCAGCAGCCCGAGCCCTCTTGGCCACCTACGCACAGCCACACCTGGCCCCGCTCCGAGAACGAACATCGGGGAGTAACTTACTAAGGCACCTATGATCCACTGTCTAAGACAAGGTCTCACCTAAGAGGACCCTTGCTCCAACTAGAGGCCTCAGGTAATAACATGCCCTAAGGCTATCCTTGAACATCCAAGCCAGGCACTGGGGGTTGCCACATGTCGAAGGTGAAAAATATGGACAACAGATTTAAATAGATAATTAAATAAAAATATCTAATCAATTTTTATTTGAATGATATTTTAATTAAATAAAGATTATTTAAATTAAATTAAATATCTTTATAATTTTGATATGTGTGATATTCAGACACTCTCAAAAGCGATAGTCTTCTCTAAACTTGAAACTATTCTAAACCTTCTCTCTGTCAAAACTCTTTAGATCTCATGTGCTCAGTACATCTAGGGAGTCACATAAATCAACCTTTTGATTCTTACGTGCCCACACACGTCCTTGTGTGTTTGAGAATTGGTTTGGAAGATCAGGGTGTGAGATCTCAGAACATGGATCAGAAGATCGTTGGTTTATACAAAAAGACTCAAGGACACATGATAGGCTACAAGAGGTAATCCATGATCTATTTGTTTGTGATTTAATATTTAAATATGTATATGATCCTTGCAAGTATTAATATATATTAAAATGGGTCTATATATTCCGATGTCTACCTTTGATTTGATCATTTAATACCAACAATTTGTACCAGAGTAGTCTATACATATATATATATTAAATGTTGTGTGGGTTTCTTGCATTTGTTATATGTATGTTGATATGTATATTGAATGGATGGATATATTTTTTGAATGTATGGTTGAATGATGGATCGTTAATTATATGGTGCTATTGAGTTAGGAATTTTATTATTTTTCTAGATCTTGTGTAAACCATAAAGTGCATAGGTTTTTTTGTAAATTTTATTTGTGAAATATGTATTTTAAAATTCTATACACAAGAGATGAGAATGACCCAAGCCCAGCACATGCACCAGCCTCAAGACAGGCCTGAGCCCTAGCCGCGTGCAAACCCCATGGCTCCCTGCGCACAACCCGCGTGCACGCCCAGGCTCCCGAGCCTCTGCTCCCGCGCGCACACGCCCAGCCGCGCCCTTTCCGCGCTTCTACACGCGCATGCCCCTGCGCCCTTGTCTCATGCCACGAGCATCCCTACAGTGCACCCAACACCTAGTGCTAAACCACTGGTGCAGCCATGCACCCGAGCCTAAGGCTCAATGGTGTCGCGCGACCCTAGGATGGCTAGGGCACCAATCTTTGTGCCCAAACCCTATTTCCTAATTTTGTGCAAAAAAAATTATTTAATTATTTTTTAAATTTTTTGAATTTAAATGTCTAATTATCTTATTTTATTTTATTAGAAAATAAAATATCTTGTAGTTGATTAAGATATTTTAATATCTTAAGTTTAAATAATTATTTGAATTTGATTCTTTAATTATTTAAATTCCACTAAATTAAAAAGATGAGAAAATTTGTTATTTAATTAAAAGTTAGTTTTAATTAAATAAATTAATTAGAAAGTGTGTTTCTAATTAATAGGTTGGGCATAAAAAAAGTTCCTAAAAATTAGCAAGAAAGCCTAAAGGAGAGGAGGAGCATTCTTGGAGAGTCTTGAAAGCTACATAGGCTTAGATTGCAATTTTATTTCTAGTTTTTCACGGGTTGTAAATTTTAGAAATACCCAATAGTACTCGGTTCATCATTTATTGTTTATTTATTTAAATAAATGTTCATTGATGTTTGATTTGATAACATGATCATGCATTAGTCAATTAAATGTCATTCATGAAACCCCACACAGTTTCTCATTAATCATGCATCTTTTAGAAACATGATTGTCTAGGATTATCCTATTTGTTTATATGAATTTTTTTTAAGAAACCAATTGCATGTAGACTACTAAGTATTAAATTAGTTAAAACTTGGTAACTCACACCATAATAGAGACTATAGATTTTATAGGCCTTCAAGATAACCAACTTTATGTAAAAAGCGTTTTAGTAAAGTTAGATGAATGTAATGGGTAATTATCTAGATCACATTAACTATAGAAATAGACTCTTTTATAATTATAAATGTATTTTGTAATTAATTACATTCATAGGATTATTAATAAACTAGTAATTAATGTGGAATTTATTGATTAGTTTAATAAAACACATTTAATCTAAAATAGGAAGTGGGAGAAGGTGAACATCTCAATGTGACATATGCTCTCCATTATTAGTACAACACTATGAGATATGAATAGCGCCTCGAGGTGGACTTGTTTCCGTCCCCCTAAGTGTAACATCCCGAATTCACTATTAAGGCTAAGTGCCTTGATTACGGTGCCTAGAGGGCATAATAGGATATATATATGTGGAATTGATCAAGTAAATTTGTGACTACGTTGCATACATGATTTACATGGTAATATGATTACGTATACATGTTTATGTGTATTAAATATGCATGTGGACCTGTTCTTGTCAATACGGGAATATTTGTAATTTTGACCCGTTGAGGGTATAAATATGATTATATGTGTTAAATGATTGAGGCCATATTATTAAGTGGATATATTTGAGATGTGTGATGTGAGGTGATCCTAGTGAACAGATTTGTGAAATAATCACAACGAGGTCAATACCCGGCTCGGGGTGAGCCTAGAGGTAGTTTGGGAAACCTATTGAGTATTCAGGATTTTTCGAATAACGGGTAGTTATTTGGTAATTAATTGGGTGTGCCAGGGTTGATTGGGAATTTATAGGACAATTTAAGGATTAGCAAGAAATGTGGCAAATGACGATTTTGCCCTTAGGGCCATTAAAGGATAAGAGTATGCTTAAGGGGTGTTTTGGTCCTTTGGCCAAGGAATAGACCCAACCTTAGAGTGACATAGCCAATTTTAATTGTGTGCAACCAAGAGGAACACTTAGAACATACAACATACTTTCAGCCACTCCCTCTCTCTCTCTTTATTCGGTTCTCTCTTCCCTTTTGGAGTGCTTGGGGGCTCTTGGGAATTTTTGAAGTTGAAACTGGGGAATTGAAGGAGCTGAGGTTAGGATTTGTTCAGGTTCAGCTTAGGGTTTGTAATCACTCACTAGAGGTAAGCTTCAAACTATGTTAAATGGATTTCAAGTTTAGCTTTTGGGATGTTGAGTAGTTCAAACTCAAGGTTTGAATTTTGGGTTGTGATGGAGTTTTGGCTAAGTTATTAGTGTGATTATGTTGTTTATGGTATTTGGGAATGCTTGAGAGGCTTAATTTTGGCTTTAGGTTATGTCTAGGATGGATTTTTGGTGAATTAAGTTCAGGGAAAACATAGAAAAAGCACCAGAATTTCTGGGTTTTGGACTCTAGTCGCGACCTTGCTCTTTAGGCGATGCGACCTGTGTGTGCGAAGAGGTTGGGAGCCTCTAAATTTTTGGCCTGGAGCCGCGGTGCAGATTGAGGCACGTCGCGACCCACATCTCTAGAAGAGAGCCTCGGGGTTCTCTGACTTGTGGCATGCACGGCCCTAGGGGCTGGGCCGCAGCTCAAATTAATGGAAATAGCCAAAATAGGTTTCAAGCTCGGGAGCTCAAACCTAAAGGTCTGGGAAGGGTTCTACTACCCAGTTTAGTAGAATTTGAGATCCTGGAGGTTAGAACTACACATTGACACTTTTGAAAGGTCTGTGTATTTGATGATTACCATTATTGCTTGTGACTAGGTTATACTACTAGGGCTCAGGGAAAGGGATCGTGCTCAGGACTGCCATACGCCTGCTGCTTGGGACTCTAGGTAAGAAAACTACACCCGGGTTGATAATGGGGCTTAGACCCCTATTAATGAATATGTTATGATTATGAATATATCTATATCTGAGAATAACTGGATAGGCATGCTTGTATACATTGCATCTAATTGCTTGTTGTGCAATGTATATTTGTGATTATATATGTTTAAAGGTCGGTCTAAGGGTACCGGAGGCCGATAGCAAGCATGCGGAACGCAACTTGGCCTAAGGGTGCCGGGGTCGGCTATAAAACCAGAGGACTCGGCCTAAGGGCACCGAGCCTAAACACTATACAATAAACAGAAGTGTTTTTTGCAATTAACTATTTGTACTAACTAATGAGATTGGCTTATGCATTTGATTTAGCTGAATATTACTGTTGAGTTTGATTCGTATATCTCGTGGTTGATTGAATTTATAGATTTGAGTATTTTAGTTTATACATTGTTGTTCATTTGTGCATTTGATTCAAGCTTTCTTGCTAATTCTTGGCTCACGGTGGCTATGTGGTGCAAGTAAGGGAAAGGGATAGTCGAACCAGCCATGAGTTGGAGATCTTCAGGGGCAGTGTGGACATATGCAACCTACTCAATCGCCACGGCTAGGATAGCCTGGGAGAAACTATAGTTGAACCCTATTTTTTCGCTTAGGATGGCTAATTTGTATTCTATTTGTATTCTATCAGTCTGTAACCATTTTTGGGTTCCAGTGTATAAAATTAATATTTTTAACGAAAAATAATCACTTGTTGACCAAACTTTTTAACACTTGACATTGACTTAGTTTTTAATTAAACATTTTAGTCTAAATGACTCGCTTAGCAAGTTAGGAACTATTTTAAACACACAATGTAACAATTTTTGCTAACCAGGGCGTTACACTATGAAAGGTCTCTAGACATATTAATTCCAAGGTTAGCTTCTTACGAAGATAGGAAGGAGTGATGTATTTTAGGCTTGACCGACCCTAAGGCAGCACTCACTAAGTTAAGTCATAAATTCTGAAAGAATGGGTTAAACTTACAAAGATGCAATTAAGCTTTTGTGGTGGATAATTGCATCTTGACCAAACTAGCGATACTTTATATTTAAAAGTGAAAATAAAAAGTTATTTTATGTTTTAAATTATAAAGATGAGATTGTCTTATAAGCTATCTAAATTTAACTTGACCGACCCTAAGGCAGCACTTTATTTGTTGGGTAGTTTTATCGTGGAAATTAAATGTTAATTTATGTGATGTAATGGTTGCATTCATGCATCATGTTTACTTTCCAAAACATTGATATTTTTTCAAATGATAATATTATTGTATTTTATTTATTTCAGTAATGTCTAACGGTGGCAATCCAATAACTGCTTTACTATCACTTCAAAAACTTAATGGTGATAATTTTATAAGATGGAAATCCAATCTAAATCTTATGTTAATCTGTGAGAACCACAAATTTGTCCTAACTGAGGAATGTTCTGAAGTTCCCGCTGCCACTACCCCGAAGAATGTTTGGGGCAAGTATGATGCCTGGATTCAATCCAATAATAAAGAAAAGTTTTGCATGCTTGTGAGCATGAATGATGTTTTAAGAACAAAGCATGAACCCATGTAGACTGCATTTGAGATAATGGATTCTCTGTGGCCATGTTTGGGCAGCAATCTGATCAAAGTAGACATGAGGCTACTAGAACCTACGTGACTACTAAGATGAAGAAAGGTGTTTCTGTACGTGAACATGTCTTGCACATTGATGAGCGTACACAAGTAAGCATCATACTGGAATTGCTCACTCTTGCCTTTTATGCGTTCACAACCAACTATATTATGAATAAGTTGCAATTTAACCTTACCCAGTTGTATGAACTGTAGACATTTGAGTCTCTTAACAAATCTATTACCAAAGAGACTGAGGCAAATGTGGTAGATGAGAAACCTTCAAACTCTTAGGAAAAATCCAAGAAGAGAAAGAAGAATATTGATAAGGACAAAGGAAAGGGCAAGAAGTCAAAGAAAAGCAAGAAGGCACCCAAAGCCAAGGAGAACAAGAATGACAGCAACTCCAAGATGAAAGAACCAAAAGGAAAATGTTTCCACTGTGGAGTTGAAGGTCACTGGAAGAGAAACTGTAAGAAGGATCTCTCTGAGCCGAAAAATAAAAGTAAATATGATTTGCTTGTACTTGAAGATTGTGTAGTGGAAGACAATATGTCATCCTACATTTTAGATTCAGGATCCACTAACCATGTTTGTTCTTCTATGCAGATACTTGAGTCATCAAGGGAGCTAACAAATGGCGAGGTGACCATGTGAGTTGGAAATGGAGAGCTCATTTCAGCAAGAGCAAAGGGAACAGATCGTTTAATTTTTTGGGAACAATTACTTAGTTTTGAACAATGTTTATTTTATGCCTGGATCTTCTAGAAATTTAGTTTCTTTATCTATGTTGCATGAACATTTTTTTTATATTTCTTTTAGTAATAATGCGATTGTTATTTTGAAGAATGGTTTCAAAATATATCAAGCGGAACATGTATATGCTAAAACCAAATGAACGAACGCTCAATAATTCGAAATTATTTAAAGTAGCAAAAGCGTAAGGTAACAAAAGACAAAAAGTTGCAAATGAGGATGGCACATTTCTTTGGCATCTTAGACTTGGTCATATAGGTCTAGATAGGTTAAACCGGTTAAAAAAAGATGAACCTTTCAGAGAACTAAGGGTTGGAACTCTTCCGGTTTGTGAATCTTGTCTAGAAGGAAAAATGACCAAACATCATTTCTCGGCGAAAGGCAATAGAGCCAAAGAACCTTTGGAGCTTGTGCACAGTGATGTCTGTGGTCCAATCAATGTACAAGCAAGAGGTGGGTATAAGTACTTCGTCACTTTTATTGACGATTCATCAAGATATGGTCATACTTACTTAATGCTTAGGAAATCTGAAACCTTTGGTAAGTTTCAAGCATTCAAAGCTGAGGTTGAGAAGCAGTTAAGTAAGACTCTTAAGACACTTCGATTTGATCGAGGTGGAGAATATTTGGATTTATAATTCAAATATTTCTTGCTGGAGCATGGTATTTTATCCCAACTCACACCACCAAGAACGCCATAACAAAATGGTGTTTCTGAAAGAAGAAATAGGACCTTGTTAGACATGGTCAGGTCTATGTTAAACTACACTTCACTTCCTCTCTCATTCTAGGGATATGCACTTCAAACTGTGACTTACCTTTTGAATGTAATCTCATCTAAGACCATTAGCAAAATACCACTAGAATTATGGAATGGAAACAAACCTAGTTTGCACCATTTCCGCATTTGGGGTTGTCCTACTCATGTTCTTAGACCTAAATCAGGGAAACTTGAATCAAGGTCGGAAGTGTGCATTTTAGTTGGCTACACTCCAGACACAAGAGGCAATTATTTCTATAGTCCCAATGATCAAAATGTATTTGTTTCCACAAATGAAACCTTCCTTGAACATGACTATATTAAAACTATTAACCTCGGAGCAAGGTAGTATTGGAGGAACTCATAGCTGATAAGATTCCATCACAATCATCTTCATCATTAAATGATAAACGAAAAACCGAGAAAACAATGATTCTTGGAAAAGAAACCCCGACGCAACGTCGTAGTTGGAAGATTGTGAGACAACATGTTGGCTACGAACATGAGGCATGTGTCCTTGTTTCTGATACAGACAAGGACGATCCATTAACATTTAAAGAGGAAATGGATGATCCTAAAAAGGAGAGATGGAAAAAATCCATGAACTAAGAAATTGAATCGATTTATTCCAATTCTGTCTGGGAACTTGTGGATCCACTTGATGATGTTAGGCCTATAGGGTGTAAGTGGATATACAAGAAGAAAAGAGGTGTGGATTGGAAAGTAGCCAAAGTTTACATTCAGAGATAAGGTGTTGATTATGAAGAAACATTTTCTCTCTAAAGCGATAGTTTTCTCAAAAGCTGAAAACTATTCTAAACCTTCTCTCTGTCAAACCTCTCTAGTTCTCATGTGTTGAGTACATCTAGAGAGTCACATAAATCAACATTTTGAATCCTACATGCCTACACATGTCCTTGTGTGTTTGAGGATTGGTCTGGAAGATCAGGGTGTGAGCATTTAGATTGTTGGATTGGAAGATCGTTGTTTTTATACAAAAATATTCAACGACACTTGATAGGCTACAAGACGTAATCCCTGATCTGTTTTGTATGTGATTTAATATTTATATATGTACATGATCCTGGCTGGTATTAATAATTAATAAAATGGGTCTATATATTCCACTGCAATCCGGGAAGCTAGTCCTGAATTAAAATGTAACAAGGCATTCCAGTCTTCCATCCCCTATCCATGGGAATCCACCCTAACATATCGAACTTCTCCATGTAGAAGTCATGCCCTCACCCGACATTCCGCCAAGTGTCATATCCTACCTCAGGTGCATAATAAATAACCTCACTAGTTCCCATCACTATCCTGACGATTATCTTGCGAATCAGATTTCCTCTTCCTGAAAAAACCAGGAGCCATAGAACTGTCCAGGGTTCTTCTACTTGATTACCGAGAATCTGTCCTTACTAAACTTTACCAATGGAAGCACTGCCATCTGCAACTCCAGCACTCATGCTCTATACCTCATTCCACAGATCTTCAAATAACATGGCCCTCTCTGCTACCCAAATACAAATGATGAATTCCTACATCGGAGCGGCCCAAACGCTCTGGACCATTCTAGAGTTTAATCCTTAAATGGGTCATCATCATTTTCAACTACATCTGCTCGTATCAATTTCTCAAAATGAGCTACCCAACTTACAAAACTCGTTATCATGCACTATTGTTACCTTATTATTCCAGATCAAGCTTATAAGCCTACCAGTCTCCGCAGCTCAAACCATGTCTTTATAACCTCTTTTATCAATTCACCATCTGAGTCATTTCCAACCCACCATGCTAATGTCTCGATCCAAGGTCCATTTCCAGGCATTCTTCTGCCACAAATGTGTAGCACAACCCCTTAATCATGACCTCTCATCTCCATAAAACCAAGGATGGAACTAACTTTGCCCATCCGCTCACCAATTCTTAGGCAATCTAAACTTTCCTCAAAACCAGAGGATAACACCTTTTAGGCCTTCCACAAAAATACCCTTATCTGTCTATAATCTCACAATAAACCCACATTGATAGCCTCATTGTCCAAGCATACAAAACAGCTCTTTCCCCAAAGAAGTCTGTTGTTCTTCTACTTAATCCCAACTATTAAACCCCACAGCTTACTCACATACTAACGATCATTTGCTGCGGCTTCCAGGGATAGATGGAGGTCTCCAACTCCCACTATTATCTGCAATCCCCCCATAAAACAATGCCAAGTCCACTTAACCATTCTAGGTACAGACCATTTGAGTTTATTCGCCACTGTTGACTAAACTTCTCAGCCCTAAGATTCACACTCTAAGCCGTTCCACAACCGGGTCCAAATAACCACAGTTATCATGCACACATAAAACATATTAAACACAAATCCATAATACAATACCTTTAGCTACTGAAGTTTATCACAACCAAGTATACTCACGTTTCATCATGCTTCCTATAAGCTAATAAACAAATATGACATATGAATTCAATTTAGGCAGCTAACCACATACACTCAGTATGCAAACCATTATCCAAATATTCATTCACATGCAATAGCAATGCTAATCAGCACGCTTTAATCTCATCATGCAATAGTCAAGGGCCAGGCCCTATCAGTATCTCATGCTCCCTATTAATCAGGCAGATATCAACAGTCATATTCCATTTTATTCATCTAAGCATATAACCATATACACAATTACCAAACCCTGAGTCGAGCTTGTCTTTCGTGGCGAATGTACATGTCCAACCAGTCTTCAGGAACCCTTAAACCTAGGACGCTCTGATACCAAGTTGTAACGCCCTGGATAGCCAAGACTGTTACACTGTGTGTTTTCAAATGTGCGAGACTTGCTAATTAAGTCATTTGGTTAAAAATGTGTTACAATAACTAAAGTTGTACTAGGGTTAAAAGATTTCGGTCTCAAAAGTTTAATTTCTTATAATCAAACATTCTTACATGGGATCCCTATAGTAGTATAGATAAAAGACAGTTTACAAAATTCAGAACAAATGTACTGCTACTAGCCACTCTAAGGGCAAACTAGACATTTAGGTTCTCCCCGTCCTGTATCACTCCTCGGCCGTGGCGGTCGATCAGCTGACTATGTACATTCAGCCCCAAAGCTCTCCAACTCAAGACTGGACCACTTTGCTCTTGCCTTTACCTGCACCACGTAGCACCCGTGAGCCAAGACCCAGCAAGAAAACACAATAACAGAGCATAATCATCAAATAAACAACCAGATAACTCATACAGTATACTCATATACTCAACATTCCAGATATTCACATTAATCAAGTATTCAACATACTAAGTACATCATTTCATATCAATAATCAAATCACATATGATAGCCAGGGTTAACGCCCTTAGGCCACACCCTGTGTTTATCTCACTGACTCCGGCCCATTTAAATCGAGCTCAGTGAATGTTAAGTTGTCCTCAGCTACCAGTGGTCGAGCCGCGCCCTGTGCACAAATATTGATTACGGCACCCTTAGGCCGTTTATCACATGTCCCATGGCATAATACCATCTATGACATTATACAGATATAGGGAGCACTTAGTCCCATCACAATCACATAACCGGGTGCAGTTTTCTTACCTTTAGATTCGCAAGCTTTGTTCAATTTGATCCTTAAGCACGATCCCATCCTAGCCTTAGCGTACACCTAGTCACAGCCATAGATCAAAATCATCACCAAACCTCAAGTCCTAAACCTAGCCCCGGGACCAATCCCGAGCCCCCGGGAAGCCATAATTCCACCAAACGGGGTGGTGGAATCAAGCCCCGAACCCCCGAGCAAAAACCCTTGAAAATAACCCAAAAACCCCTTTCTGGAAACAGGGTAGCGCTACAGCGCTACAAAGGGGGCGCTCTAGCGCTACAAGCAGAGCCAGAGGCGCTAGGAAACCCAAGCCTAGCGCTGTAGCACCCAAAGGCTAATGCTATGGCGCTAGTCACAGACCAGCAAATACCCAATTTTTCTTCCTTCGATTCTCCTCGAACCAAAACCTCTTAGAACCCTTGCAAACCTCAACTACACACCAAATTGAGTCTACCACCACCTATATCTCACCCCACACAACCCAACAGCACAAGACTTAACCACATGCATCATCAAACCAAGAAAACAAACATTGAACCCAAGAACTCAAGAATTCAGCCAGAAACTCATAAACTTAGAACTTCAAAGCTAGAATTTGTTACCTTCAATGGAGAATTTTGACCTTAAGTTATCTCTAGCATCCAACCAGCCTCAAGCCCTTCAACTCCTCAAGCTTATGTCCCTTTATTCCATCCAAAACTCAAGCTTAGAAACCATCTCAATAAAACTCAGAAAAACACATCAGGAAATCTTGAAACTTACCTCACTTTGAGTGGCTATTCCCTGCTAACTCTTTTAGCTTCACCAAGGTCTTTAGCCCTAAGCTCCAACCTGAGCCTACTCTGGGATTCCAGCTCCAAAGCTCACAAAGAATGGTGAGATATGGCCAAACCGACAGAGAGAGAGAGTCCCCTATTTTTCCTTCTTTCTTTCCTTCTCTTCTCTTTCTTTTAACTTCTTAAACTTTCTACTGTCTCCACTAAAACTAAAGACAAAATAACACTTATCTATTTCCAATCAAATGACCCTTTTGCCCTCCCATTAATTCCTAAGTCTTAAAACACATCAAGGGCATTTTAGTCACTTACTCCCAATTCTTGCTAATTCATCGAGTGTCCCTAGTAATTTCCACTTACATCCCGACACTTAGCTAATCACCAAATATTTTCCTCAATAACAAATAGTCTCCAATATATTCTCTAAATCCACAGATATACCCCCAAACTTACCCCGAGTCGGGTATAAATCCACGCTGTGACTTTCCCGCTAAACCGCTTGCTAGGATCGCCTCAAGTCACAAGATACAAATATATCCACATAATAATGTGGTCTCAATAGTTTATCACAAATATTTACATTTATGCCCTCAACGGGCCAAAATTACAAATATGCCCTTATAACCTAATCAGGGCCTACATGCATACTAATACACATAGTCATGCGTCACATTAATCCAAATAATCATATAAGCATGCATTTGCACCATTATCATGCATTTTCAACATTAATTCACATAACTTCCAATTGTGCCCTCCTGGCACACTAATCAAGGCCCTTAAGCCTTATTAGTAATTTTGGGTCGTTACATTCGCAATGTATACTTGACATCTGTTATGGATCATGTTCCTCGTCTTTGGTGCTGAGATAATCGATGTTCCAAATCCTGACATTTCTCCCTTGAAAGAGGAACATCTCTCCGTCATCAAACTTGAACACCACTAATTTCCCTCAACAATCAACAGTTACTCCATACTTCACTAGCCAAACAATCCAAAGAATTACATCGTATTCCGTTATGTCATCCATGGTGATTACACTTCATGGAACTACCTGTAATCACCATGGATGACTACAAGACCTTTCCCGAAGTAACTCCGCCTTTTAGCCATTTTTTCCTTGTTCATAATGCTCCATTCTCGCGGCGTGGTTGTTTGCGTCCAGCTCAATCAAGTCTTTTGTTATCGTACGTATCTACCTAATTAACGGTATCACCCCCTAAATTGTAAGTACCATGGAAGAAATCTCCCAAAATACCCTTGAAGGTATAGATTTTATCTATCTATAGATAAACGGAACTTCGCTCTAAATCGTAAGTATATCCTTTGTAAAAATGTTGACCTTACATTTTTTTCGTTAATTGTTTCCACTTCTATAGATGTCCAAGCCTCAAGTTGTACCTCGTGAATTCCTTGTGGACTATCTTTCTTCAGCAAATGTGATGCACATGATACCATGTCCTTGTCATTCACGCGCATGTGCTCCAAAATAGACTCTACCATTCTAAACCATTCTTCTACTTCAATAGGGTTGGCATTCCCTTCGAAGTTGGGCAGATGCTGCTTCCTAAATCGTTTGTATACTGGCTCAAATTCTAGTATGAAGCGTCCTACCAAGTGCCCTCCTTGTCCAATAGGCACTTGCTGCAGTGGTTCTTATACCAGAGGTTGCACTCTTTCAGCTCGAGTTACTTCCCATCTCTTAACCTTAGTTGTTCCTGCAGCCTAGTTATATTTGGATTAGGATCCTCAATTTCTGGCTCTACTACATTTGTAGGGGCATTAGCAACATCGGGCACATCAACTGCATTAGGAATTTTCAGTAGAGGCATTAGCTACTCTTCATCCCCTTCCTCTACCAACTGCGGCCTACGTTGCTCTTCCCGGTGCCATTGTAATATACTACGGTACACAACTTAATTTTAAAACGAGAAAATTTTAAAATGAACTTTAAAATAAAGAAAACAAAAATTTATTCATTTATTCAATTACAAAAAAAAAAAACAAATTTCAGTACATCAAATAAGAAAGAAAGAAAACATAAAAGGAACTTGAACTAATGCGTGTCTAATCTATACAAAAAAATTGGTTTTCATTGATTTCTGGGTAATCTAGGTTTAGGCTCCCCCAAAAGGTTTTTGGCGAAAATTCTGTGTTGACTGATTTTTTAGCCAACTAATGCGGAGTCAAAATAATTAATCCAAGAGCTTTCAATAGAACAATCAATGAACAATAAATTAACCAAAAATTTAAGAATAATGAGCAATAAATAATAAAGAAGACCATGATTTATAGAGGTTCGCCCCCAAGGATTGGTAATGACCCTTAGATTTGTATTAATCTTGAGAGTTTACACAAGATCACAATGGATTGCAAGTGGATTTCTATGTGTAAAAGACGATCCAATAAGGCAGAATTGCTGCTAAGTATAAATATAGATTGTCCAGTATGTTTCTAAACACTAGTCGGTAGGAGATTTGTATGAACCTCTTCAACTGTGGTGAAGGGTTTGTATTTATAATGCTCTATTGGCCCAGGGTTTGCACATGGTATCACTGATGGTGGAAATATCCCATTATTCTCGCAGGTAGTTACAGTCCTTTTGTTAGAAGGCTTGACCGAGTATTCAGGGTTGTTAGGCGCCCTCTGTGGGTGGTTAGGCGATTCTTGCGGACTGCTAACGGTGAGTGTAACCTCTTCTCACCGACCAGGTTTGGCTATCCACCATACTGAGCAGCTGAGCTTCTGATGGTATTCCACCGACCAGTGTTAGAAAGACTTCCCTAAAGATTGGAAAGGGTGTAGCCATCATGGACATAGGCTTCCTAAGCATCTCTCACAGCCATTTTCTTAACAATGTTCCTTACCAAGTACCCCTTATACGAGATTCAATGCAATGCCTTGGTGTAGTTCATAGGACAAGTGTTTACAGTCTGTAAACTAATTACCCTACCGAGCAGTAACTTGTCATATACCAGCTTGTCGGGGGTTTTGCGTAGTCTACTCCACGTGTCCTAGCTTAGTGCCACATCAGATATGTCAATTTTTGGGATAACATCCCCCCCCCCCCCAAGTTTGAAATGGTGCAAAGGCATTATGGAAACTTTTTGAGGCCATACCATCTGCCCTTGATACATTGCACGATGCCCGGCCCAATTAGTTGCCTTAGTGTTTCCCCAAAATTTTCAAAAGATGACTTTTCACCCATTCCGACCTCTTTTTGTAACCATAAAGTGTCATAATTACTTGATTGCACTGATTGTTGTGCAACTTTCAAAAAGTGGGCTGACGTGGGTGAAAGTTGAGAGGATGTGATTTGTGAGATAGACGGACGGGTGGCCACATTTTATTGCTGACGTGCGTGGGAAGGCGTACTGGTAGCTCCTAAAGGGACTGGTGAGTGGACGAGTGCATTCAATTTTGGCAGGACAAAGCTCACTTCTTTCTGCCTATAAATAGGGGTGCCCAACCCTTTCTTCCTTTTTCACCTTCTTCTTTACTTCACGGAAACCAGAGCCAACATAAAAACCCTAAACCATCTCATCCCAGTCTGTTCGAGAGCTAGCCCATGCCTAGACTTCTGCGTCTCATGATCTTCACACCACAAACATGTTTCTAGCGCTATACTTCTACAGTAGGTAAGTTTTCCAAACTCCACTATTTGACTTGGCATTGTGTGTGAGAGAATATTTTTCCATTCTTCATTGCAGTTATGGGTGGTTTATTGAGAAGATCATTGGGTAGTATTTGCATGTTTCTTGAATCTAGGTTTGCATGAATGTTTTGGGTAGTTCTAAGAAAGGGTTACTCGTATTAGCCTTTGATTTCGATTTCGTGAAAATTTGTCTCATGATGCCCTTTTTTGATTGCTTTGTGTTTGGTGTTCTTGAAGAACACGAACAATTCTTGAAAAAAAACTTAAATTTTTTTCGTTTCCTAGGCACTTCTTGTTCTTGATTTGTTTTTTTCCTAGCTGGTGCTTCTCAGTGTTCGTCATTTTATACTGGTCGGTATAATACAAAACGTATACACCGACCAGCGTTATTTGGTGCTCTCACCTCTTCCTTTCCCTCTTTTTATTGTACGCCAGACCAGTGTGGAGGAGATCACTAGGCTGATGTCGACCTATCGCAACAATCATCGTATAGAGGTATCGACCAACATAAAAATCCCCTCTACCAACTCATGATTATGGCCCGTACAAAGAATACTGCTCGTGCAGACGATGCACAATATCCCCCATGTGGTTCGCTGTGCCAATGTCACTTTAAATCAAGAGGCACTGCCCACCGCCAAAGGGCCAACCAGATCTAGCTGGGAGGAAGACTCTGAGCTAGAATATGCCACAAAGATTTATACTAAGGCTATTTTAAACCCATCTCAGGAGACAGAAGAGCCCCCCCTCCCCCCTTCCCCCTTTACTAAGCTACCGCAAGCACCATCTCTAACCAGCAACAAAAGAACGTCAAGGAGCATTTCAAACTTGAGAGTGCCATGATTCTTAAGCCCACTGTCCAGCAGAGGGCAGAGAATCTTGGATCTGGGTTTTGCACTTGGAGCAAGTACCACAATACTGTTGGTGCCACTCTGCCCCTCCTACCGTACTTTCGGAGTGTGGCAGACTATTTTGGGATTTTCCCTACTCAAATTAGTCCTGAAGGTATTAGGTTTCTATCTGCCCTATACGTCTTGTATAGATCTGAGGGCTAGGCGATGTCCTCCATGCATTAAGTAAACTATCTGTTTGAGCTCAAGTCTAGCCCCCGCCAGGTCCGCTCGAGGTATTTCTAATTTAGCCATAGGGATTCAGACATTTATTTTGCCAATACCGAAGCCATTTCTAAGGTTGGGGAGTATGCCAACCAATACTTTGTCACCACAGACATTGCTTCCAACCATCTTTACTTTCAACACAATGATCCTTTTAGTTGTTCGACACCTACTGAACAAATGCAGAAACGAGCTCAGAAGCTTGACGCTATGGAACCAAGCCATAAATACATGGTCACCTGGACCACTGAGGAGAGGCTCGTTGGTGTTGGGCTCTATCCTAACCCTAAGGCTAAGGGTAAAAGTAGCACACCAAGTAAACAGTCACCCAGAAAATTGCTACCCAAAAAAGAACCACCAAGTAAGCAACCGCCTAGCCAAGTGTCGCCTATCAAGAAACAGAAAAACTCCACTGTACCTCCTGCCAAACCTTGTGTTGTGCATCAGACCCAGAGTTCGTCTAGCATTTCTATCAGAGAAACCACTGATAAAAGTTCCCCTCAAGCTAATGCTGCCTCCCAACATAGAAAGGGGAAAGAGATCCTGGTTAAGCGTATGGATCTTGACTCTTCAGATATCGATGAGGATACCTAACTTAGGGCCACTGGCTGCTCGAAGGGTGCAAAAGAGGGCGATACGACACTACCCATTTGCACTTATTTATAGTCTGTTGTTTATTTCTGCATATTTTGGCCCTACTCGGTCTACTTTCTAACCTCTTACTTTTAATTTGCAGATATGTCATCTGCTATTTATAAGAAGTTTTCTTAGAGATAAACTGGTAATTCGGTGTGTGAAACTCCTTCAGCTAAGTGCCAAAAAATCGATTTCCCTGCCGAGACCACTGAGTAGGTAGAAAAGACCCCCAAAAAAGACCCCCATCCTCAAGAAGCTGCACACCCCTCTGGAAAAGGCAGGCGATAAATTCCTTCAGGAAAAACTTGTCAGGGCAAAGGCATGGCAGCCTCTACTGAGGAGCCCGTCCCTACTGCTTCTGCGAAAGAGCCTTTGGCCTTGAGTCAGGCTCAAGAGGGTGACATTGAGAATCCTGTGAAGGAGCCCAGTGAACCCTTAAAGAAAGCTCAGGCAATCCATCAAGTGCATGTGAAGAAGGTATCTGCTACTCGGAGCAAACTCATGGCTAGCCTAGGCATAAGATCTCTGGAGAACATTACCAGCAATAGTCTCTAGGTTATCGTCAGGGTAGGTACTTTATCTGCTCAGTGTTTTGTTAATTTCTCCTCTTTCTAATTTTTCTGACTTCCTTCTTTTAATGTTGCAAGGCTTCTTGGTGCTTAGCTATGCTCACCACCGGGTGAAGATGGTGAACAAGCAGGTCGGAAGTTTACTGAAGGAATCTGAAGAGAATGCCTCTCTAAAAGCCCAGATTCAACAGTTGACAAAAGATGTTGAAGGCACTTGCCAACAGATCCAGGAGCTGAAAAAGACTGTCGAGCAGTTTTCGACAATGAATGAGGATTTCAAAACTGTTGTTGAGCAAAAGGAGTTATATGTCAACCGATTGGAGACAAGGGTGGATAAACTCAAGCAAATAGCCCTAAACAACGTTGAGGAGGGGAGGGCTAGCTAGAAAGAAAAAAAGATTTGGAGGGGGCCCTAAATCCCAAGAAGTGGCAAGGATTGTCGATGTCGTGGCCTACGAGGGGAAATAAGGAGGTCGACTATAGCTATATGGGGGAAGCTTTTGATGAGCTCGTGTAGTACTGTTCTAAGCAAGAACAAGTCGAGGCCCAGACTACGTCTACCAAACAGCTTCCAGTTATTTAGGATCCGTCTTTCTCTATCTCTGAATGAGATAATGTGGGGGAGCATGTTAATAGACTAGCCCTCGAGGACTTTCTTCTACCCTCTTATCCAAATGCTTCAACTGACACCTCTATCCCTACCGACCAAACTCAAGACCCCCCTACCGTCCAGCCCTAAGACCAACCAACTGACTAGCCTCAAGACCATTAAAGCACTTAATTTTTCTAGCCTTTCTTTTCCTTTTGCAAAGACAAAAAATGGCTGGGTCGAGCAGCCTATAATCTCGAGCATTTATTTTTTATTTTTGTGAAGACAGCATGGTTGAGCCGAGCAGCCTTTAATCTTGAGCACTTGACATATACCTTTGAAATGATTTCTTTTTTATTGTATATCTGCTCGTACCTTGTTTTATATTACTCCTCTATATATACTGTCTTTGGAGCTATGCGGCTCTGTAAATCGGAGCTGTTCAATTCTTTTGAATGAGTTGTAAACAAAAGTTGTTCAACCCTTTCTACAGGAATTGTTTTATGGCTCTCTTTGTTGCTGGGCGCATGCCGAGCAACACGCAAGCACTTTAACATTAATAAAAATTCATGTTTCTAAGTCCTTTTAATTACACGCTTTTTCTTTTGTTTGTCCATGTATAACTATGGTGTCCCCCAAGTGATCGAGCATAATCTATAACTCTTGGGTATCCTCTTGGTCACTTGCTAACCAACTAGAGTTGCTCGTAATAAACTGCCCGGGACCACTTGGGTTTGCGAAACCTATAAAGGTTTCATACATTGCCGACAATCCATGAAACAAATCACTAGTTAGCAAAATAATCATTGTAAAAGTAAGGCTTATAAAAAATGGACAAAAATTGTGTCTCATTGATTAAAAATTAATCATATAAGAAGGCAAACCATGCCTGTGTGCATATCAAATATAGCTAAATTAAGTTGGTCGGTAGAAGGGGCAATTCATGCCTGTACCGATCAGTCAATCACCACTTAAGAATGATCTTATTGGTAGTACTTCCTCATGTTCTCCCCATTCCAGTAATGGGGGACAGGCACTAGTTGGAGATCTTTCTCGTATCGTGCTAGCTTGTATGTGCTGGGCAGTACTATCTCTGTAACTAGGTAAGGGCGTTCCCAGCTCTGACTTAGTTCTCCTACCGAGGCATCTCGAGTTTCAAGGAATATTCTTCACAGGACTAAATCACCCACATCAAACTTATGCTCCTTGACTCTGGAGTTGAAGTACTGGGAATGTTTTTGTTGGTGGGCAGCAAAACGCATGTTGGACATTTCGCGCCTCTCTTCAATCTGGTCTAAGGATTCAGCCACCAACTGGTGGTTACGATCTTGGCCATATGTTGTACGCCAGTGAGATGGTGGAGTCACCTCCACTGGAAGCATTAATTTATATCCATATGTGAGTGCAAAGGGGGTATCACCAGTGGTTGTTCATTCGGTAGTCCTGTATGACAAGAGTACTTCATGCAATCTTTCATGCCAGTTTCGCTTAGCCTCTTCCAAACACTTCTTCGAAGTGTCTTTGAGAGTCTTATTAACTACCTCGACCTCACCATTGGCTTGGGGATGTGAGACTACTAAGAATCTTTTTGTGATGCCATGCTTGGCACAAAAATCAGTGAACAGATGGCTGCGAACTGGGTGCCATTGTCGGACAATATTTTTAGGGTAGACCAAACCTACAGATTATGTTTTTCACCACGAAGTCCAGTACTTTCTTGGAGGTGATGGTTTCCAGTGGATCAACTTAAATCCACTTGCTAAAGTAATCAACTACTACCACTGCATATTGTACTCCTCCTATCCCTTCGGTAACCGACCAATAAGGTTAATTACCAAATGGCAAAGGGCCACGGACTTTGCGACTGAGTGAGCTCATTTGGGGCTGCTAGGGGTATCTTGGCAAACCTCTAACACTTGTCACATTTCTAGACATATGCAAAGGCATCTTAATTCATGGAGTAACCTTGCCTTAGAATCTTTTTTGACAGACTCTGTCCCCATCATGATTCCTGCAAAAACCTCCATGTACCTCCTCCAGCATCCGTTCAAACTCTATTTTGTTGACATACCTGAGTAGTGGAATTGAAAATCCCCTTCTATGCATAACGCCATCCAGGATTAAGTACCTAGTAGCTTTTCTCATTAGTCTTCTAGATTCGTTACGGTTGCAAGGCAGGGTACCGTGCCCTAGATAAGTTGCAATTAGGGTCATCTAAAAGGGAGTGTTGTTTATCAGAAGGACTGGTTCTGGCAGGTTGATACTTGGCTTGGCGAGGTACTCAATCAAGACCAAGTTGGCTCTATCTACTATAGCACTGCTGGCTTGCCTGGCCAGTGCATCTGTCATGGCATTCTATTCCCTTGGTATCTGCTGGATGGTGTATTTCTTAAACTAGAAAAGAAAATCTTTGATTTTGCTAAGGTATGACATCATTTTTTCAGTTTGGGTCGTATATTCTCCAAAGACCTGGTTGACCACAAGCTGTGAATTGCTGTATATGCTCATAAATTCAGCTTTTACTTCTTTTGCTAGCTTCAGGCCCACAATTAATGCCTCATACTCCGCTTCAATGTTATATGCATTAAAACCAAAGTGAAGTGCGTAATGGATGCGTTGTCCCTCGTGTGTTATTAGTGTAAAACTGGCTCCAAATAGTTGGTCGGTAGATGAGCCATCGACATGCAGCTTCCAGATATATGGTCCATTCTCAACACTCTGTAGGGTAATACACTCAGGTACTTGCTCGGTCTCCTGCTTAGTGTTAGTATTGGGCTGGGGTCTAGATTCTGATGGCTGCTCGACCATTTGCTCTTCTGGTTCAGGTACACCTGTGTATTGAGCTACAAAATCTGTTAGAGCCTAGCCTTTAATTGATGTTTCGGACTGGTAGGTGATCTCATACTGTCCCAGATCTATCGCCCATTTGAGTAGCCGACCAGAGATATCCAGCTTCTGGAAGACTTTGCGCAATGGCTGGTCGGTAAGGACCTTGAAGGGATGAGCTTAGAATTATGGACAAAGTTTTCTACAAGACAGGAGCAGGCAATAAGTCAATTTTTCAATTAGAGGATACTTGATTTCTCCCCCAATCAGCCTTTTACTAACGTAGTAGACTGGATGCTGAACTCTGTCTTTCTCTCTGACTAGGATAGCACTAACAGTGTGCTCTGTTACTAACATTATTGCACAGTTCTTCACCTTCCAGAGGTTTTGAAAGGAACGGAGGTTGTGCCAGCTACAGCTTTAGAGCTTGGAAAGCCTGTTCACACTCCTCGGTCCATTCAAATTTCTTGCTCCCCCCAAGGATGTTGAAAAATGTAACACACTTATTAGCATATTTTGAGACAAACATACTTAGTGCTGCTATAAGCCCTGTTAGGCTTTGCATGTCCTTGATCCTGGCTTGTGAGTGCATGTCTAGTAGAGCTTTTATATTTTTGGGGGTTACTCTATTCCTCTGGAATTCACTATAAACCCCAAAAACGTGCCTGACCCTACACCAAAAGAGCACTTGAGAGGATTCAGCTTCATCTTATACTGCCTTAGGATATTCCTGCATGTCATCGATGTGCCCCCTAGCCTTCTTGGACTTTACTAACATATTATCAACATAAACTTCCATGTTATTGTCAATCTGATCCTTGAACATATAGTTTACCAGTCATTGATATGTGGCTCCAGCATTTTTGAGGCCGAACGGCATGACCCTATAGCAGTACAACCCTACGTCTATGTAGAAACTGGTGTGCTCCTAGTTGGGGATGCATGCTAATTTTGTTGTACCCCAAGTAGGCATCCATAAACGTTAGAAATATCATGACCGGCTGTAGCATCCACCAACTGGTCAATTCTTGGAAGTGGGAAGCAGTCATTTGGGCATGCTTTATTCAAATTTGTGAAGTCTATGCATACCCTCCATTTTCCATTAGGTTTTGGCACCAATGGACTTGACACCCATACTGGGTAGAAAGCTTCCTTAATGAAATTTTTATTTCAAAGTTTCTCTACCTTGTCCTTCAACGCCTTAGCCCTATCCTTATCAAGTAACCTCATTTTCTACTGTACAGGCTTGAAGTGGTCTGTATCAATGTTGAGGGCGTGGCTTATAACGGTTGGACAGATTCCTACCATATCATCATGAAACCAAGAAAAAACATCCTTGTTGTCCCTAAGGAAATGGATCAAAGCGGATCTTACGTTCTTGTACAACCTTTCCCCACCTTCACAACATTATTCAGGTGTTATGGGTCAAGTGGGATTTCTTAAAATTCTTCGACTGGGACCACACCTATGTCAATATCCCCAAAATGGTCGTCTATGTCCTCCCCCTCGCTTTGGGCTAAATCATATTTCTGGTTACTGGGACTTGCAGGCTGCGCGGTAGAGACTATCTTTCCTACTTTTTTCACTTAAGAGTTATAGCACTCCCTAGCTACCAGTTGATTCCCCTCGAGACACCCGATACCTGCTTGAGTTGGAAACTTGATGAGCATATGGAAGATTGAAGTTACTGCTTAAAGTTCATATAGGGTCGGTCGACCTGTCATGGCATTATACGGAGAAGGGATTTTGATTGCAACGAACAAGCCCTGACAGTGTTGCTCTTAGGTGTCACCCCCACAGTTAGAGGCAGCTTTATGCCTCCAGCTGGGACTCTGCCGCCTTTTGTGAACCCATACAGTAGCTGCTCGCATTGCTCCAGATCACTGATACTCAAATTCATTCGCTCCAAGTTATTCTTGAACAAAATGTTGGTGGATGACGCATGGTCTATCATTGTGGTTTGGGCTACTCGGTGGTTTGGGCTGTTATGATTATGATTATTACTACTTCCAGCTCCATTACCATGTTTGTCATTTTTGGCCCCATTTTTACTTTCTCCTGTTGTGTTATTGGTATTCCCAATTTCTATTTTCCCCTGCCCAGCAACTGCTTAAGTTGGATTATCTACCTTCTGTTCATCTTCCTCAAGCTTAATAAATTCTTCAGTCCGATCAAGGAACTCCTGGGTGATTGGCATAGACTTCCTCTTCAAACTGCTCCAAAATAGGCTTTATACTTTGATTCATGAGTTGATGGCTATCAATTTACCATCATCGCTCAAGGATTTCACCCTGGTGGCCTTCTGCATAAAACATTGAATGTAGTCCTTTAAAGGTTCTTTACCTTTTTGTTTTATGTCCACCAGGTCATTCGGCTCAGCCGGAAGGGGCATTGCCGAAGAAAATTGGGAATAGAATATGCATACAAATCCATCCCATGATGTAATTGACTCTGGCTACAGCTTGAAGAACCACTGCTGGGCAATTTCTGACGGGGTGGCAGGGAAGATCCTGCACCTAGCATCATCCCAAAAACCCCTGGAGATCAGTTTGTAGTTCAAAGTTTTGAACATGGGACACTAAATCTTCCCATCCAGTGTACATCTTCCATGTTGGCATCTTGAATTTGACAGGTATGGGCTGCTGGTTAATACATTCTGAAAATGGGGAACCTCTTTGCCATTCCATTTCAGTATTCGTTAACTTAGGGAATGTCAAGTCCTTTACCAATCACGTTAACATATCCAATTGGGCCTGCATGTTTCGGTCTGTAGCTGCCTAGGGTTGCGCTGCATTGCGGACCTCATCCCTCCTTGGGTCCCGAAGAGGCTCAGGTGGAGCTATGTTATTCGAGTCTCGGTTTTCCCTACTAGAATTGAGAGCATCTCTCTAGTCTTCACCTCCCATGGGGCCCATTCAGTTGAATACAGAGTTTGGTCGTGACCTTCCTCCACCATTTTGGCTATCTACTTGGCCTGGTACTAGAGGTACTCCTTGAAACCCTCCACCCCGGGGTGGTTGGTTGATCAAGACATCCTGCCCTTGTCAAACAAACGATCCTTCAGGCCGGTTACTCCTCTGATTTTGATTATTATGTTGATGGACTTGGCTCGCTGCCTCATTATGGGCATACCCATCGGCATAGTGGGGTATGTACGCACTACTAACCCCTAGCTCCTCCCTTCTGTACCTTGGTTTGCACTCTTGATGCTTTCTATAATGACCAAGCTGTTGCTGGTTGTTTCGGGATTGACCACTCTTATTCGATGTTGGTGGTCAAGGGTTTCCATCCCGTCCTACAGCATCATGATTTCTTTCACGGCCATTTCTTGAGATCTCGACTGAAAGTTTCCTGCTTGGTCATGTCCCATGTAGTGCCATGGAATGAGTTGTTCATCAACAGGTAAGCGATGTCAGTTGTTGTTGGCTTGGGCGCCCCGACCAGATTGATGACTTCTGGTCGGTCCCTGATTCCCATTCTCAGGACGAGCCTCTGGTCCATTCATGACTCCATCACTAAAACAAAAAACAAGAGGACGTTGTTGGTTGTGAGCAGTAGTTCCAGCTGCAGTCCCCATACCATGAGTCTGCAGCTGTTGCATATAATTGTGAATGGATTCAACAACCTCCCTAGTTCATCGTTCCTTATTTTCTTGGCGGGCCTGCATCTCTCGAACATGTCGATCCATCCATTCTTGCAATTTTTTATGTTGCTTCTCAAAAGCCCCGTTAATTGCTTGGTTGGCGGTAGCCCGCCCCTGGTTCATGGTAGCAAGCTAATCTTGCATCTGTCCCATGACTTCCCTTATCTGCTCAATTTAAGAGTCAAGTCCTTCAATATCCACGTGGGATTGATACTGTCCAGGACCTCCAGCTCTCAGTCCTGGCTAGTCGATACCCCTTGCAGCACCTCCACCCAAAGTTCATGTGTTAGTAACTCATGTAAAGGTAGCATCCCCATGACCGGCTGCAGTGGGCCCAGTAGCTTGCCCCCGACACCATGTGGGTTCTTGGGTGGCAAATTAGCTCACCCTTTGTTCAGATTTCTCATTGAGGGAACTTGGTGCGACAATTCAGCTTCGTGCTCCTGAGGCTCTTGGCCTGATCTTCTAATTGAAAGCAACATCTTCGCAACAATGGAATCTGAATGTGATTGTTCTTGCTCTCAATGAAAACACCAAAATGTTGACTAATTTTTTAGCCAACTAACGCAGAGTCAAAATAATTAATCTGAGAGCTTTCAATAGAACAATCAATGAACAATGAATGAGCAAAAAACCTAAGAATAATCAGCAATAAATAATAAAGAACACCGAGATTTATAGAGGTTCGACCCCAATGATTGGTAATGATCTACTTCCTCTTAGATTTGTATTAATCTTGAAAGTTTACACAAAATCACAAGGGATTACAAGTGGATTTCTATGTATAAAAGATGATCAAATGAGGCAAAATCGCTGCTAAGTATAAAGATAGGTTGTTCGGTATGTTTCTAAACACTGGTCGGTAGGCGATTTTTATGAACCCCTTCTACTAAGGGTTTGTATTTATAATGCTCTATTGGCCCAAGGGATACACACGTCGTAACTGATGGTGGAAATATCTCATTATTCTCACAAGTAGTTACAATCCTATTTGTTAGAAGGCTTGACCGAGTCTTCAGGGCTGTTAGGCGCCCTTTGTGGGTGGTTGGGCGATTCTTGCGAACTACTAATGGTGAGTGTAACCTCTTCTTGGCTAACAGGTTTTGCTATCCACCATACCGAGCAGCTGAGCTTCTGGTGGTATTCCGCCAAGCAATGTTAGAAAGACTTCCCCTCAAGATTGGGAACGGTGTAGCCATCATGGACATAGGCTTCCTAAGCATCTCTAACTGCCATTTTCTTAACAATGTGCCTTACCAAGTACCTCTTATAAGAGATTCAATGCTATGCCTTGGTGTAGGTCTTGGGACAAGTGTTTACTATTTGTAAATTGCTTACCCCGCCGAGTAGTAACCTGTCACATACCCCGCAGGTATACACCGACCAGTCTGTTGAGGGGTCTTCCCAGTCTACTCCACGTGTCCAAGCTTAGTGCCACGTTAGATATGTCAATTTTTGTGATAACAATCTGGTATGGTCTTTATCGCTTGCTCACATGCCTTTTGTGTAAGGTAGTAATCTAAAATATCGATCTCCTTGAACTTGATCCGTCTCTTTCTTCTTTTGTTGTAACTCTCGCCTTCTTTACTCCATATTCATAAGTTGAACGAGTAACAAGAACTAGATACCTATCTAGATCTTATATAGGATTTCCCATTATTTCCATCGATAAAGATTTGATCTTTTCGCTGGCTTCAAGATCCATAATGGTTGCCCTAAGAGCTAGGTATTTCTCTTTTCCCATAACTAAGGCTTCTCCCTGGTTTATAATCTCCTGCATTGCATAGTTGACTTTCCTAATTTGACGAAAGAGCCTAATGTGTGGGCAACTATCATTCAGGTCCTCCTCTATCTTTTGAATGTTTCCAATCTCCTTAAGGATGACTTCTCTAGGAGTTTCCATTCTAGCTCAAACCACACATATCAACAAATATATTACAAATAATCATACAATGAAACAACTTACAATCAAAATGATGAGTTAGGTTCCTTCTAGTTTGTGCATGTATTATGTGAGAGTTCTGAATTTTTGATGAACAACCTGGTTTTGATACCAACTTATAACACCATAAATTAACTACGACATTTTCTTTAATTAAACATTTCAAATGCTGAAGAAAGTAAAATTTATAAATAATTCGGATCTGAGTTTCCAAAAAGATAATGCAAAAACATGCAATTTATAAAATATGTCCCAACATAAATATCATAAAATGTATTTCATAAAACAAAAAATGTGCCATGGTGTTCTTAGGATAGTTGTCATCCATGCGGTCCCCTCATAGAGTACATACACTTTCTTGGAATGGTCCCCAACCCGCCATTCCATCACATAATCAATTATAGCCCGTGGAGAGGAAAAAGGGGGTGAGATAAAGCCCAACAAGAAGAATCAACCAAACAATAACCATAAAAGAAAATCTCATATAGTAAACCATAATCTCATATCATAACAAGACTGTAATGCCCTGGTTAGCCAAGACCATTACACTCTATATATTAAATAGTGCAGGACTTGCTAATCAAGTTATTTGGACATAAACGTGTTATCGGTAGTAGCCAATGTGTCTTATCGATCTCACTGTGCTTCTCACCCCTAAGGCGTTCCTATAGAAATTTCCATATGGTTTCTATCTTAATTACATCATACATCATCCCATCACTTCCCATAACGTGACCTTGAATATCCTCTGAAGAAATCAAAGCTTATCCCTTCCAGAATCTTATCTGCAATTCCTACTTCCTCAGCCTCGGTAGTATCAATGAGAATGTTGCTCGTGCTTTGTTTCTAACCAGAAGTAGTCCAAAATATTCTTGATCAATCTAGATACGACTTATCCAAATTATCCATATACTCTCTACTTGTTGAATTTACGTGGGTCGCTGGAGCATTGGTCAGTTCAAGAGCCTTCACTAAAAACCCATCATATCATACTTGGTGCGAGAGGGAATTCTTGAAATGTCTCTTTCCTCGATCCTCAGCTGGTCATAACTAGATCGAGGGTTAATTCCTGAGAGCATTGTCCTACCCTCACAATCGGGTAATGAATCATTCATTCTTGGCAATGGATACCTATTCTTAATAATTACTTTATTTGGCTATTTGTATGCAGTACACCTTCTCGTAGACTTGGCCTTCTTCTTGAAAAACGATGTTAACGTGATCCACGATGAGATGCTCTGTCTGATCAACCCTCAAGTCAAATAACTTCCTCAACTAAACCTTTAATTCTTTCTGCACATCAAGTGTCATTCTTCATGATGTCCCTAATACCAATTCTATCCCTGCCTTGATTCTGTAGCACACTCAATTTCCTAGACGCGAAAACAATCCCAACGAATCATGAGGCCATCTGAAACCTCACTAGCCAATACAGATTTCATCTAGTCCAACTAATATAACCCTAGTGGTACCCTCCCCAATAGCTAGGCATCCTGTAACTGAAATCAGACTATTTCCTTTTAAACTCAGAAGTCACCATCATTTCTTACAATCCATCATTGACATTTATTTGGAAAACTAATCCATACTCAGAATCGTATCAAAATCCTCATATAAACAGCTCAATTAATTATTACTGCTAACTTTCTACCAATAATACTCTGACTCGTCTCCTGGAAATTAGCAATTTCCCTAGGCAGACACTAAAATCTCAAGCCCCATGGCGTAATAATCACATAGCATATGCCACTTATCTATGTCTCTTCTAAGAGATACATAGTACTAGACTCATTCAGCACAATATAAAAGTACGGGAACTGGAAAGCTGACCTACCGCCTCTGAGGGACTAGCTTCAGGCTCTGACTGCGTCGAGACAGACACTCGAGCTGGGATTGAGCTATTTGTACTCTTTGGTTCTTCCATCTTTGATTTCGAGAAATCCTTCTTGATGTGCCCAACTATTCCACATAGAAATCATGTCTTCGCTCGGAATTCTCCCAGATGGCGTCTCCTGCACCTAGCGCATACGGAATAACTCCTCCAAATCTCGTTACTGCCCTGGCGGCCACCCTGTAAACTATAACCCCTCCTATCAAGACCAAGGGTAGTAGAACTATCAGGGGACTTTCTTTTCTAGTTAATAGGGTCTCAGCCCCAACCTGATCCCGCAAATGGGGATACTATTGCCTAAGCTTCCTGCCCTACAACACTCTCACTCCATGTCTCATCTGTCACATCCTCTATATCAAGGGCCCTCCCTACCGCCTAAGCGTAGGAAGAAATCTCATTTACAGGAGCGATCCTAACACTCTGGGCCATCCCAGTGTACAATCTGTGAATGACTCGCTCCTTCTGGGCCACATCAGTTGGTACAAAATCGAAAGAGAATTTGGCCAACCCATCAAATTCACTGACATACTTTGTCGCTGTCTTACTACCTTGAACCAAGTTCGTAAACTCATGGTCTTCACAACATGAACTTAGTCACAATAGTACCTTTCATTGAACAATTGTACAAATTCCTCTCAACAAATCATGACAACATTTCGGGTTTGGGAGACCACTTCCCACCACGTTTAGGCATCCTCCTGCAGCATGTACGGGGCAGAAGCCACTCTTTAATTTCCTACCGCTCCCATATTGTCAAGGATGGAACTAATCATGCCCATCCACTATTCAGCTCTAAACAGATCCCAGCCTCCCTCAAAAAACTGGAGGATAATGCTTCTAGAATCTTTCATACAGTGATTCCCATCTGTTTCCACCCTCAAGTTGAACTGTAACAGGTGCCATTACTTGTCAAAACATACGGAGCAGCGTTCCCTGAAGAAACCCGCTATCTCAACCACCTAATCTCTTCCACCTGCTTTTGCGATCTTGTTTGCATGACAACAAACATCTTCTACCAATTCCAGGGGCAGATGGAGGGTTCTGTCCCTGACTATCATCTGCAACCTCCATACTAACAATGCCTTGTTCAATTGACTGCCTTGGATACATAATTTCTGAATCTGTTTGCAGTCAATGACTTAACCTATCAGCCCTGATATTCATATCGAGAACTATACCACGAGTAAGGCCGAACAACACAATAGTCACATACAATATGCATACCAAGACACAAGTCAATAACATTCATGCATCAATATAATGTTCATGCAGCATGCTCTCTATTCTAGCAAGCAGTTAAGGCACATAAGTTCAATTTATATAATTAAGCATGTAATCACACATATGGTTACCAAACCTTGAGTCGAGCTTGTCTTTAGCAGTGAGTGTACATGCCTAGCCAGTCTTCAGGAACCCTTAAACCCAGACCACTCTGATGCCAAGTTGTAATGCCCTGGATAGTCAAGACCATTACACTATGTATTTTAAATAGTGCGGGACTTAATAATCAAGTCATTTGGACATAAACGTGTTACTAAGGTCAATTAATGGATTAGGGTTAAAAGCTTTTGATCATAAAATAGTTGTTTTTCATTAAAAAGTAAGAGTTTGTACACGGGATCCCAAAAACGTGTTTACAAGGCAATTACAACCCTCAAAATAATTACAAGTGAAGCAAGCCTAAGTGGCAAAATAAAATTTGGCTCTAGTCCCTGTCAATCTATAATGTCCTGGTTAGCCATGACCATTATATTGTTTATTTTAAATAATGCTTAACTCGCTAAATGAGTCATTACGCCATAAATGTGCATCTATGTGTGATTACTCGTCCAGGGTTAAAAAATTTGGTTAAAAGGAATGGATGTTTCATTAAAACATTAAATTGTACATGGGATCCCATAATAATGTTTACAAAGTTGTTTACAGTTCCAAAATTGTCATTACAACTCAAAAGTTACAACTTGGCGATCTAAGCAACAAAAATAGGGTTTAACCCTAGTTCCTCTAAGAAACCTTAGTCGTCGTGGTCAAGCGGCCGCATATGTATACGTCGCCACCTAAGCACTCCAACTCATAGCTGGTCCAACATTTCTTTTCCTTTACCTGCACTATATAGCACCCGTGAGCCAAGGCCTAGTAAGAAAACTTAAACATGCTCATAAGCAGTGATTAACACATTTCCATATCATAATACACATGCCAACACTAATAACACTACCCATGCATGCATGCCTTTCATATAAATGACTACAACGTCATATGGGACCAAATGCCCTAATTAATTGATTAACATAATCATATCGGGGCCCGTTGCCCAAGTACATGACTAATAAATCATACTGGGGCTCAGTGCCCTAGGATCTGGGACTAATAAGTCACCCCGAGGCCCATTGCCCTATCCTTTGAATAACCAGCCTAGGAGCTGGCCCAGCATACCTAGCGCTTTAGTTTTCTACAACCATAGGGTAGGACAAGCGTATAATGCACTCCTGGTTAGATCTAATCATATCAACTAGCGCTCAATGTGCTATTGCCACCCTTGACAAATAAGTCAATGCCTTTTTCCAATTATACAATGCAAACAGGCATTCATCACATAACAAACATCCATATATAGAGCACTTAACATGCTTCATCAATAATCATAGGCATAATCATAATCATGAGAATTGACAGGGGCCAATGCCCAATCAAGACTATATTCTGCATTCGAGTCAAGCCCTAATCATGTACATCACATAATGAGTCCAGTTTTCTTACCTCAGGTCCAAGTGTAACGTAAAATAAAAGCAACCCTCGAACATGATCCTGATCCCTTGCCCCTAGCGATAACCTAGTCATAACCAAGTATATGATCTCATCAATAATGAGTAAATAAAGGCTTCCGGACCGACCTAGCCTCTGGGACGTCGAATTCTACTAAACCGGATAGTATGATCGATCCTGAGCCCTTAGGTTTGAGTTCCCATCACTAAAAACCTATTTTGACCATTCTTCCCATTTTGAGTCGCGACCCCAAGAACTTGAGCCGCGGCCCGCTCAAGTTAGGGTCTAAAACCCATTCTCCGTCTGCACCTCGCGCCGCAGTGCGCCTACCAGACGCCACGACCCTAATTTCCCAACAGTATACTTCATCTTCTTTGTCATGCTTGGGCCGCGATGCCCAAGATTAGGGCTGCAGACCGACCTGAAACCCAGCCATTAAACTCCACTTTTCTCATTTCAAAACCTTCCATAAACTTATCCAAGCATATCCAAATCCCAAAAACAAAGTTCCCAATCATCTCCATGGCCCAAAACCATCAAAACACAAGCTTCAAACAACTCAAAAACTCATCAAAACATAGAATCCAAATTCAAAAGATAAGAAACTTTAGGAAATAGAAACTCAGAAATTCAAAGCTTAAATTACCTCTAATTATGTCATTTTCTCGCTATACCCTCCAATGAACAAGCTTCTAATCTTTCCTAGAATCGATACGACTCTAACCTTGCTTGAATCCGAGTCCTAAAACTTGAGTTTCCTTCGAAAATGCAACGAACGATAAAAAGGGATAACGTGAGAGAGAGAGAAAAAGTATTTGGACGTATATCTATTTATGTCAAGTTACTTCAAGCTTAAGTAACCTTAAGTAAGACCCAAGGCTTGGGGTCCCAAAAACGCCCCCGAGGGTAAAATAGTCAAAACTCCCAAAATTTCCTCCTGATCTCACTAACTCCCAATATATCCTCAAATATTCATTCCCATAACCCAATATCCTGGTAATGTACTAAATACCCATAATAACCCTTGACTCACCCTGAGTCAAGTATTAATCTCATTGTGACTTTCCTACTAGCTTGCTCCCTGGGACCGCTTCGTGCCGAGTAACCCAAATATATCCACAAAATAATGTGGTCCCACACATATATAACATATATCTGACTCCAGCTCCCAGGTCGCTTCCTCGTCCTTGTTGTTCCTCCATAATACCTTAACTAAAGGTATAGTTTTGTTTCTCAGGACCTTTTCCTTCCTGTCAAGTATCTAGACTAGATGTTCCTCATAGGAGAGATCTACCTCAAGCTCCGGATCCTTGTAACACAACACATGAGTCACGCCTGACACATATTTCTGAAGGGCCGAGATATGAAATACATTGTGTACATCCGACAGTGCCGGAGGTAAGGCCAACCTGTAGGCCACCTGACCAATCCTTTCCAGGATCTCAAATGGTCCCACAAATCTAAGGCTCAGCTTGCCCTTCTTCCCAAATCTCCTCACCGCTTTCCATGGTGAGACTCAGAGGAAGACATAGTCTCCCACTTGGAATTCCACGTTCTTGCGTTTGGTTTCAGCGTAACTATTTTGCCTTCTCTGAGAAGCGAGCATCCGAGCTCTGATCTTCTCAATAGCCTCATTGGTCCTCTTTACCACCTCAGGACCCAAGTATTTCCTTTCTCCTATCTCATCCCAATGAATGGTAGACCTGCATTTCCTACCATACAGCATTTCATACGGTGCCACCCCAATGGTCGACTGATAGTTGTTATTGTAGGTAAACTCTATCAACAGAAGATACTTACCCCAGGATCCATCAAAGTTCAGCACACATGCTCTCAGCATGTCCTCTAATATCTGAATCATCCTCTCAGATTGTCCATCTGTATGAGGATGATAAGCGGTATTGAACTTCAACTGTGTACCCATGGCTCTGTGCAAACTTCCCCAAAACTTGGAAGTAAATGTGGGGTCCCGATCTGACACGATCGACCTCGGTGCCCCATGAAGGCGCACAATCTCTCTCACATAGAGATCTACGTACTGGTCAACTATATAAATTGTCCTCGCTGGTAAGAAGTGAGCTGACTTGGTGTATCGATCCAGGGTAACCCACACCGAATCATGTTGACCCACAGTCCTGGTAGCCTTACCATGAATCTATAATAGCCATGCTGATCTCTGATGCTCAGCCTTGACCTATTGACATGTCAAGCACTTAGCCACATATTCGATCACATCCTTCTTCATCTCAAGCCACCAATACAGCGATCTCACATCTTGATACATCTTCGTGGTGCCTGGATGCAAAGAGTAAAGAGTAGTATGAAATTCATCCATAATCTCCCGTCTGATAACAGTGTCCATCGCAACACATATCTGACCCTTGTATCTCAACAAGCCCATATCTAACACTGTATAGTCCTTAGACACTCCATCTAGGATGTCTTCTCTGATCTTTGTTAGTTTGGGATCACCCAACTGACCTTCCTATATCATTTCTAACAGCGTAGACTGTAGCATGATGTTGGCCAACTGGCCCACCAGCAACTTTATACCAGCTCTAGTCATATCCTCTGCCAACTCTCTGGATATCTGTCTCGCACTGTATATTTCTCCCAAACCCTTCCGGCTTAAGGCATTTGCCACCGCGTTGGCCTTCCCTGGGTGGTACAAGATTTCACAATCATAATCCTTCACCAACTCCAGCCAACGCCTCTGTCTCATGTTCAGGTCTTTCTGTGTGAAAAATTACTTCAGGCTCTTGTGGTCAGTATATATCTCACACTTCTCCCCATAAAGGTAATTCCTCCATACCTTTAAAGCAAAGACCACTGCTACTAACTCTAGATCATGAGTGGGGTGTCTCTGTTCATTCTCTTTTAACTAGCATGATGCATAGGCAATCACCTTCCCTGACTGCATAAGAACACAACCCAAACCCTGATGTGAGACATCACAGTAAATCACAAACTTCTCCTGATCTGTCTGGAGACTCAGAACTGGAGTTGTAATCAATCTCTACTTCAATTCCCATAAGTTTTTCTCGCACTTGTCTTACCACACAAACTTCTGATTCTTGTGTGTCAGTTCAATCAATGAAGTAGCAATCCTTGAGAACCCTTCTACAAAATGCCTGTAGTAACTTGCCAATCCAAGGAAGCTCCTTATCTCTGAGGCATTCCTTGGCCTTGGCCAATCTCTGTCTACCTCAATCTTGGCTGGGTCCACCTTGATCCCCTCCTTACTGACAATATGACCAAGGAAAGTTACCTGAGGTAACCAGAACTCACATTTCTTGAACTTAGCAAATAGCCTATGTTTCCTTAGTCTCTGTAGAACCAACCATTGATGTTTCTCATGTTCTAACTCTGACTGAGAATAAACCAAAATATCATCGATGAAGACGATCACAAACTGGTCCAAGTAATCATTGAACACCTTATTCATCGGATCCATAAAAGCAGCTGCGCCATTAGTCAACTAAAAGGACATGACTAAGAACTCATAATGCCCCCACCTGGTGCGAAAAGCAGTCTTCGGTATATCTCCCTCCTTGATCCTCACCTAGTGATAACCAGATCGAAGATCTATCTTTGAGAATACCATTTTACCCTACAACTAATCAAACAAATCATCTATCCTTAACAAAGGATACTTGTTTTAAATTGTCAACTTATTCAGTTCTCTATAGTCAATACACATTCTCAGAGAATCATCCTTCTTCTTTACAAACAGGACTAGTGCACCCTATGGTGAGAAACTGGGTCTAATAAAAACCAAGTTTAACAGCTCCTGCAGTTGTACCTTTAATTCTTTTAACACTGCTGGGGCCATTCTATAAGGTGCCCTAGATACTGGCTCGGTCCCTGATGCCAATTCAATAACAAATTCAATCTCTTTATGTGGCGGAAACCCTAGTAAATCCTTTGGAAACACATCCAGAAATTCACAAACTAATCTATTCTTCTCTGGTCCCAATGGCAAGACCTAAGTGGTATCTACCATACTAGCTAAGAATCTTATGCAACCACCTTGCAAAAGATCTCTAGCCCTCAATACAGATATCACAGGTACACGGGGTCCATGCACAGTGCCAACAAATACAAAAGGATCCTCACCTTCAGGCTCAAAGGTTACCATTTTCCTTCTGCAATCTATGGTTGCCCCATACTTCACTAACCAGTCCATATCCAGAATCATGTCAAAGTCGGTCATAACCAACTCTATCAAATCAACTGATAACTCTCTGCCCTCCATTGTCACTGGCAATGATCTAACCCATCTTCTGGATACTACTAACTCCCCAGTGGGCAATAAGGTCCCGAACCCCACAGCATAATAATCACATGTTCTATACAATCTATCAATAATATACTAGCAACAAAAGAATGTGTAGCCCCAGAATCAATCAAAACAGTATAAGGGGTTCCAGCACTAAAAAGTTGACCTGTAACTACTGAGGGACAAGCCTCGGCTTCTGCCTTTGTCAACGCGAACACTCAAGTTAGGGCCAAGCTGTCTTCCCTTCTTGGTTCTTGCTTTCTTTCCTTCGGGAAATCTTTCTTTAAGTGTCCCACTATCCCGCATAAAAAGCAGGCCTTTGCCTGGCACTCCCCTATATGGCGCCTCTTGCATCTGGCGCACTCTGGAAAAGTCCTCCAGCCCTCATAGCTGCCCCGGCGGCCTATTGTAATACCACATGGTCTCCTGTTAGGGCCTGGAGATGGAAAGGTAGCAGAAGCCTTCCTTTTCTGATCACTAGGTCCTTCGCCCCTACCTGAACTGACAAATGGAGGTCCCACCCTCCTACTATCTCTCCTGGTCGCGTTCTCGCACAAGATTTTGTTTTCTGCGCTCTCAGTTGTGAGCGCCTTTTCAACAACCTATGCATAGGTAGTCACCCCCGGCACAGTGGTAATGCGAACATCTCGGGCAATCATAGGTTGTAGCCCTTGGAGAAACTTCTCCCTTCTGGTCCCATCAGTGGGAACCAGTTCCCTGGAAAACTTTGATAGTCTATCAAGTTTTAGGAAAATTCAGTCACTGATGAGTTTCCCTGAAGTAATCTGCTCAACTGTTCAGCCTTTGCTGCCCTGATGGCATCGTTGTAATACTTTTCATTAAACAGAGTCTGAAACTCTTCTCAATCCAGGGCATTAACATTTCTAGTCTGGGATATCACTTCCCACCAAATTAGGGCATCCTCTCAAAATATATATGTGGCACAGGCCACCCTCTCATTACCAACCACCCTCATAAAGTCTAGGATGGTGGTAACCATACTCATCCACTTTTCGTCCTTAGCCGAATCTGCACTACCCTCAAATACTGGAGGGTGCTATTTCCTGAACCTTTCATAAAGAGGTTCCCATTTATTCCCAGTCTCTGGCGACTACTCAACTGTTGGCACCATCACAGGTGGTGCCTCTGGTAAAATGTTCCATGCAAGAACCTGTTGTTGTCTCAGGAGGCGGGTTTCTTCTTCCTGCCTCAATACCCTGGCTTGCAAATCAGCAAGACCCTATAGCCAGTTTTCAGGAGTTGGCTGAGGGTCTAACCCTGGTCATTATTCTGACCCTGTCTGTCATTCTGTCATTGCTCTTCCTAACCATCTGATGACTCTATCTGTCTTGGAAGCATACTTCCAATCTTATACCTGGATGCAATAATCAGTTCGGCTAATTAGGTAGTAATAACTAAACATCTTGCCGCCTCACGGTCCAAGATCAAGCAAATAATCATTCACATTCAACAGTCATGCTAATAAGCATGTCAATTCATGTTCATATCCAAGTATGGTGCTAATAAGCACATTCTGATATTCATAACAATTAACAATGCTAATAAGCATTTTCTGGCATACATGTATCTATTAAAGCGCTAATGAGCATGTCCTGACCTACATGTCCATATTACAGCGCTAATAAGCAGTTCTTTTGCATTCACAAGCAATATCAGTGCTAAAAAGCACATCTTTTTATATCATGCAGCAGTCAAGGGCCAGGCCCTATCAGTATATCTCATGCTACTTAATAAGGAATTTATATTTTATTTAAGCATTTAAACACATAACCACATAAATAGTTATCGAACTCAAAGTCGAGCTTGTCTTTGGTGGCGAGTGTACATGCCCAACCTGTCTTCAAGAACCCTTAACCTTGGCACGCTCTGATACCAAGTTGTAACGCCCGGGTTCGCCAGGACCGTTACATTGTGTATTTTAAATAGTGCTCAACTCGTTAAACGGTGATTAGGCCATAAATGTGCATCTAAGTGTGATTACTGGTCCAGGGATAAAATTTCAGTTAAAGGGAATGGATGTTTCATTAAAAACATTAAACTATACATGGGATCCCATAATAATGTTTACAAATTTTTTTACATTTCCAAAATGGTCATTACAACTCAAAAGTTACAACTCACTGACCTAAGTGGCAAAAATAGGGTTTAACCCTAGTTCCTCTAAGAAACCTTGGTCGTGGTGGTCAAGCGGTCGCATATGTACACGTCGCCACCTAAGCTCTCCAACTCATAGCTGGTCCAGCTTTTCTTTCCCTTTACATGCACCACATAACACTCGTGAGCCAAGGCCCAGCGAAAAAACTTAGCTCATAACTAATGAATAACACATTTCCATATCATAATAAACATACCAGCAGTAATAACACTACCCATGGATGCATGCCATTCATATAAATGACTACAACATCATATGGGACCAAATTCCCTAATTAATTGATTAACATAATCATATTGGGGCTCGTTGCCCAAGCACATGACTAATAAATCATACTGGGGCTCAGTGCCCTAGGATTTGGGACTAATAAGTCACCCCGAGGCCCATTGCCCTATCCTTTGAATAACCAGCCTAGGAGCTGGCCCAGCATACCTAGCGCTTTAGTTTTCTACAACCATAGGGTAGGACAAGCATATAATGCGCTCCTGATTAGATCTAATCATATCGACTAGCGCTCAGCGCGCTATTGCCACCCTTGACTAATAAGTCAACGCCTTTTTCTAATTATACAATGCAAATAGGCATTCATCACATAACAAACATCCATATATAGAGCACTTAACATGCTTCATCAATAATCACAAGCATAATCATAATCATAATCATGCACATTGACAAGGGCCAATGCCCAATCAAGACTACATTCTGCATTCGGGCCAAGCCCTAATCATGTACATCACATAATGGGTGTAGTTTTCTTACCTCAGGTCCAAGTGTAATGTAAAATAAAAATGACCCTCGAGCATGATTCTGATCTTGAGCCCCTAGCAATAACCTAGTCACAACCAAGTATAGAATCCCCCCAATAATGAGTAAATAAAGGCTTCTGGGCCGAGTCCTAGACTCCGGGTTGTCGAATTCTACAAAATCGGGTAGTTGGATCGATACCGAGCCCTTAGGTTTGAGTTCCCATCCCTATCTCTGAGCCCTAGCAGTATAACAAAGTCACAACGTAAAAATGAATAACTATCAAAACCTAAATAAATTAGAAGCTTCAGAGTAAAGTACTAGCCTCCGGGACCTCGAATTCTACTAAATCGAGTAGTAAAATCCTTTGCGAGCCTTTAGATTTGAGTACCCGAGCTTAAATACCAGTGTTGGCTATTTTCTTTAATTAGAGTCGCAGCCCAGCCCCCTAGGGTCGCAGTACACTACAAGTCAGAGAACCCCAAGGCTCTCTCTAGGGGGACACGGGTCGCGGCGCCTGGGCAATTTCAGAGAATCGCCAAGACCCTTCCACGCACCTGGGTCGAGGCTCAAGCTCCAAAACCAAGAATTTCTCAGTGTTTCCCCTGTGTTTTTCCAAGCTAAACCCACCAAAATTCATCACGGTTTCAAACCAAAACCAAAAATATACCTCACAAAAATTTCCAAACATTGTAAGTAACATATAAACCCCAAAAATTAAGCCAAAACATTACCAAAGCCTAAAATCCAAACCTTGAGTTTAAAACTCAAGAACACCAAAAACCAAACTCATAATTCAATAAAAATAGAGGAATTTACTTACGCCTACTGCAAATTACGACCTTGAGTTAAACCTCCACCAATCCTAACCTCAGCTCCTTCAATTTCTCGATCATCCACCTCAAAAAATCCTCAAGAGCCCCAAGCACATCAAGGGGGAAAGAAGGAACTGAATAGAGAGAGAGAGGGGGGGGGGGGGGGGGGGCAGAGAGGCTCTGTTTTATTTTTCTTGTTTGTTTCTTTTTCTTCTGGTTGCCTCTAGACCTCCTAAGTCCCCTAGACAGATAAGGCAGCCCAAGACTAAGCCTAACCCTTGCCACAAAAGACCAAATGGCCTCTAGATCAAACTTACTCTACCCAATTAATCATCAAATAAATACCCATTGCCCGATAGATTCCGAATACTCACTATGTTTCCCAAAATACCCCTAGGTTCACCCCGGGTTTGGTATTTAACCCCGTTGTGACTATTCCGCTAATCTGCTCACTAGGATCACCTCAGACCACACATCTCAAATATATCTCCAAAATATTGTGGTCTCACTCATAACACATACATATTACAAATATACCCTCAACAGGTCAAAATTACAAATATGCCATTATTAACAAAAACGAGCCCACATGCATATTTAATACACATAAACATGCATATATATATATTATATATGTATTCATATTACCTTATAAATCATGTATGTCAAATAGACACATATTTAATCAATTAATTACATACGTATATATCCAATTATGCCCTCCCGACACGTTAATCAAGGCACTAAGCCTTATTAACAATTTGGGACATTACAAAGACATAGCATCATCATTCAAAAAACCTATGTGCACACTACACATGTAAATGAGAGAGATACTACGAGGAAGCACTAGTGGTCCTCTCTACGACCACTATGGTAAAAATTGTGGCTACCTTTGTCCACCTTTTACCTTCCCAAGTACATGCCCTAAAACATTTAGCATACAACATGAATTCCATAAACATTAGCATTCAAGAAAACATTTTTAAACTCCTTACCTTGGTGAGAGAGAGATGGAGAATCCTTGAGAGAATAGTCTCACTTAATGGTCAAGACCTACCATCAAATAATAACCTTAAAATACCATCACCATAAAATAATAAATTTTGATAAAACATTACCATAATCGTTAAGCTTCAAACTTAACCCTAAAACCTTAAGTTACCATCATAGACCCAAACTATAACCATTTTCCATCACAACTTGTGCCACATGCCCCTTTCATGGGACATGCATACTAATAGCTTCCAAAATAATTCTCTTAAAGCCCTAACCAATATCACATATTAGCCTCCTAGTTTATCATGTTTATAAAGGGAAAGAGTTTACACAATAACAAGATACCTCTTTAAAACTATGGTGGCCGAAATCTCCACTTGTGCTCCTCTCGTCTTTGAAGCCATTAAACCCTCTAAGTTCTTAATCTTTTTTAATCTCCTTCTTCTTCCTCCTCCTTTCTTTCTCTCTCAATATTTTGAAGGTCTCTCCTCCTCACTCTTTCTCATGCCACCTTGGCCTCCTCTTTCTTCCTTCAAAATTTTCAAGAGCCTTGCTTTGCTCTTGCTCTTCACGCCACTTGCTTTTTTGTTGGTGTGAATAATTTGAGAGAAAATGCTCTCTATTTATAGGAACTCAAAGCCTTCACCACCAAGTCACAACTTAATGCTAATTGATTTTCCTTTCAATGAATACACCAGTTTATCATCTCATTCACATTGTTAAATGAATTAGCAAGATGTCAATCCATTAATACCCCCAAAATTCGAAAATCACTCTCTAAGAGTCTCTCAAATCATCAAGTCATGAATGGTACCAAATCCTTCAATTCCAACTCCTAGATTTAAAAATTTTAATATAAAGAAATGATAGGATATTTCATTCTAAAAATTCTCCAATGACTCACCCGATCTCTTATCACAAAATTATTTAGACTTGTATTCTCCATTAATTTCAAAAACAACACTTGTTTTCCCAAATTTTCTCTATTATCTACCCACTTGATCAAATCTCATTTACTTAGTTTCCAAAATAAATCAACAAAATTTCTAATAAATGATACACCTAATTGTAACGACCCGAATTTACTGTTAAGGCTAAGTGCTTGAATTACAGTGCATGGAGGGCATAATGGGATATACATGTTGAATTAATTGAATAAATGTGTGGCTACATGGCATACATGATTTATATGATAATATAGATTTAAATGCAGATTTATGTGTATTAAATATGTATGTGGGCTCATTCTTCATAGTAAGGGCATATTTGTAATATTGGCCCGTTGCGGGCATAAATGTGATTATATGTGTGTAAATGATTGAGACCACATTATCATGTGGATATATTTGTAGTATACGACTCAAGGCGATCCTAGTGAGCGGGTTAGCAGAATAGTCACAACAAGGTCCAATACCTGGCTCGGGGCAAGCCTAGGGGTATACTGGGGACTTAGTGTATATTTAGGATTCATTGAATAACGTGCAATTATTTGATGATTAAATGGGCATGTCAGGATTAATTGAGAATTCATAGGATGACTCAGGGTATTAGGGGGAATTGGGGTTAATGATCGTTTTACCCTTAAGGGCAATTAGGAGGTTGGGTTAGTATAAGGGGTGTGTTGATCATTTTAATTTTGAGATATAGATGGAAGGTATCTGAATTTGACTAGAACATAACAGAACACTCCCCAGCTCTCTCTCTCTCTCTCTCTCGCTTAATCTCACGATTCTCTCTCTCCCTTTGGTGTGTATTGAAGCTAGAGGAATCCTTGAGGAAGCTAAGGGGGAAATTAGTGGCTAAAGGCTTAAGAAATTGAAGGTTGGAGTTGGGATTGATTGAGGTTCAGTTCAGTGGTCATGATTATCAAGGAGGTAAGCTTCAATTCATGTTGTTGATTATGGTTTGATTTGCTTCTTATGGTGTTCTTGAGTTTTGAGTTCAAAAGATGAATTTTGCATTGTGAGGGAGTTTTGGCCTAGCTTTTAGTGAGGTTTATGTTGTTTATGATGTTTGGGAACATTTGAGAAGCTTAAATCTTATTTTAGGTTGGGTCTAGGTTGAATTTTGGAAGGTTTAGCCTGAAGAAAACGCAGAAAGAAACTGGGTTTTCTAGGTTAGCAGGGGTGCGTCGCGACCCTGTTCATGGGCGTCGCAGCCCGTGTGGCCCTAGGAGCCTGGGGGGACTTTCTATCTCATAGATGCGCCGCGACCCTTAAGGTCAGGTCGCGGCCTGCATGTCTGTAAGTGCTGGGGCTGGTGCCTCTGATCAGGGGTCGTGCTATGACCCTTAGGGCAAGGTCACGACCCGCCTAGGTAGCCTTAGCCAAATTAGGACTTTGGGCTCAGGGATCTAAACTTAAGCACTCGAGACGATTTCTACTACCCGGTTTAGTAGAAATCGAGGTCCTGGAGGCTCGTACTTTATTCCAAAGTTTTTAATTGGTTTAGGATTTTAATGGTTATCCACTATCGCATTGTGACTAGGTTATACAACAAGAACTCAGAATTAGGGATCGTGCTCGGGGCTTCCATATGCTAGCTGCTCGGGACCTGAGGTAAGAAAACTACAGCAGAGTTGTGATTGGGACTTAAACCCCTTATATGAATATATTATGAATGTGAACATATCTGTAAATGAGAATATTTGGATGAGCATGCTTGTATACGCTTCCATTGATTACTTGCTATGTATTGTGCATTTATGAATATATATGTTTGCAGGCTGACCTAAGGGTGTCGGGGGCCGATAGCAAGCGTGCAGAACGCAGCCCGACCTAAGGGTGTCGAGGTCGGCTAAGTGGCCAAGGAACTTGACCTAAGGGTGTCGGGCCTGGATATTATACCATAAACAGAAGTGTGGTTCACACTTAATCGTTTTTATTGATTGATGAGATTGGTTTACATATTTTACTGAGTTGAATAGTACTACTGCTTGGTTATTTATATCATATTGTTTATTGAGTTTGATGATTTATGTTTACTGCTTTTATTCTGTTGCCTAGTTGTGCATGTTGGTTAAGTTTTCTTGCTGAGCCTTGACTCACGGGTGCTACGTGGTGTAGGTAAGGGAAAGAGATAGCGGGACCAGCCATGAGTTGGAGAGCTTCAGGGGTGGTGTGTACATATGCGGCTTGCTCGATCGCCACGGTCGGGATAGGTTAGGAGGAACTAGGGTCAAATCCTGATTTTTCGCTTAGGATGGCTAAATTGTATTTTATTTGTCTTTTACAAGTCTGTAAACTGATTTTGGGTTCCCATGTATAAACTTAATATTTTAATGAAAAATAACAATTTTGTTGACCAAATATTTTAATACTTGACCTTGAATTAGTCTTTAAATACACATTTGGGTTCAAACAACTTGCTTAGTAAGTCAAACACTATTTTAAACACACAGTGTAACGGTCTTGGTTATCTTGGGCATTACACTAATTTTCGATAATCATAGCGAAATTCCGAGATAATTATACACTCATTATCCAGTCATCTCTTATTATTTTGTTTAGGAGATTGCCAAATCACCCCATATTCCAAATAAGGTATAAATTTGATTCCCTTAGTATAATTCCATACATAGAAAATGTGTCTAGTAATTCTCTCTTTCTCTTTCTCTCTTACACGCCCAAGGGCATTCATGCACGCACATAATTAATTCAAAGCGTACACACAAATAAATAAATAAAAAGAATAATCAATATAGTAAATAATTAATATAAGTAAACAATACAATAATAAAAGAATAACCAAACAAAATAATTAAATTAAAATGAGCAAATAAAACAATAAATAATTGAATTAAAATTGTGTGTGTCCGGATATTACATCCACACATAGCATGACCATTTTAGAAGTGTCATGCCTCGAGGAAGCCCAAACGTCTCCCCCCGAACACATCCCATAAGATTACTCCTCTCAGTCTAAGTCTCTACTGTGTGAGGATGAGTGAAGGAATGGGGGGAAAGTGTTGTCCATGTTTTCAATGAGTGGCACGTGGCATGCATTAGGAGTAATGTAGTGTACATGGAAGCTTATGAATCTTCTGGGAACTTACCTAGAGTTCCCCGAAATAAAGGTTTTGCCTATTGTTGGCCATTCATTGACCCTAGAGAAGTATGTCCTTGTGCAGCTACCCTTGACTCTATCAGGGACGTGTTACTCCAAAAAGTAGTGGGTTGTAACCTCATAAATGGGCCCACTGTGATGCACCTGGGCCCACCGGTACCTTAACAAAGGGAATGTATCATTTATTATTCATTTAATACCCCATTAGTGGAGAATGTTTGTAATAAATCCCCATTAAGGAGTTAATTACCCACAACCATCTATAAATAGAGCTACTACCCACATTGTAAAAGAACCTAATTTTTTGTATTTAGAACTCTACTAAAGTGTTGTCAAACTCTATAGAAGCTTGAACCTCCAAGCTTCTCAAATTCTAATATAAGTGATTTGTGAACTAAGGTTAATTAATAACCTGAACCACGTAAATTTCTTTGTCTCCATCTACATTTCTTTAAGAATCTGTTTAATTAGTTGTTAGTGAAAAATATAGTCAACACATTTCAAATTATAAATGAATTATTGGAGAGTTGCTAGCAACAGACTCTCTTGCAGACATTTTTTCATACATATAGCATTATAGGTCATATTTTTATACGTAATATATATGATAAATTAATAATAGAATAAATTAAGTTTAATTGCTAAATCCAATTAATTACTTTTTTATTTATTTTATATTTAGCTTTAAGCATCTTGGTTTTTTCAATAAAAAAACTACATTATCTTATTTAATTTACAAAATTGCCATCAATACTTATTAAATAAATAATAAAATTATTTTACATATAATATATTTACTTTTTTATCATTATTTCTTTCTTAACTCATTTTATAATTCAATATATTAGTTTCTCATTAATTTTTACTCAAACATAACTCATTTATTTTCTAACTCACATCTTTAGAAAAAAAAAATAGACATCACATGCATAAAGGTTCATAATGCGGAATGGAGTTTTGGTTATATATAATAAATTAATTATGCTTATACATGAGTTGATTGAGTGATTCCTATAAATATATATATATATATATATATGAATTCTCCAATAGAGGTTTCACTTTAAGCCCTACTAGTGGGGCTCTCAGTGTTCTCGACCCGCAAACAACGTGTGTTTTTTTATGACCGTGTATATTGTAGCTATTTAAAGCATCCTGCAAATTTTTAAAAAATTCTGAATAGTTTATAGTACCGAAAACTAGGTTCAAACATGTTGCTTTCCACGCGCATAAATATATATAGGGGAATTCTCCTATAGGGGCTTCACTTTAAGCCCTACCGGTGGGGCTCTCAGTGTTCTCGACCCGTGAACAGTTTTCAGGGCGATTTTTTTAATGACCGTGCATATTGTAGCTATTTAGAGCATCCTGCAAATTTTCAGAAAATTCTGAATAGTTTACAGTGCCGAAAACTAGGTTCAAACATGTTGTTGTCCACACACATAACATATATAGGACAATTCTTCTATAGGGGCTTCACTTTAAGCCCTACCAGTGGAGCTCTCAGTGTTCTCGACCTTTGAATAGTTTTCGGAGCTATTTTTTTTATGACCGTGTATATTGTAGTTATTTAGAGCACCGACACGACTTTTAGAAAATTCTGAATAGTTTAGAGTACCAAAAACTAGGTTCAAACATGTTGTTGCACGCGTGACTAATTTTTTTTTATGCGAGTGGAAACAACATGTTTGAACCTAGTTTTTGGTACTGTAACATATTCGGAATTTTCTGAAAATTTGCAGGATGCTCTAAACAAGTACACTATACACGATCATAAAAAAAATCGCGTCGAAAACTGTTCACGAGTCGAGAACAGTGAAGAGCCCCACCGGTAGGGCTTAAAGTGAAGCCCCTATAGAAGAGGAATTCTCCTATAGGGGCTTCACTTTAAGCCCTACCGGTGGGGCTATTCACTGTTCTCAACTCGTGAACAGTTTTCGATGCAATTATTTTTATGTTCGTGTATATTGTAGTTGTTTAGAGCATCCTGCAAATTTTCAGAAAATTCCGAATAGGTTACAGTATCGAAAACTAAGTTCAAACATGTTGTTGCACGCGTAACTAACTTTTTTTATGCACGTGGAAAGCAACATGTTTGAGCCTAGTTTTCGGTACTGTAAACTATTCAGAATTTTCTGAAAATTTGCAGGATGCTCTAAATAGCTACAATATACACGGCCATAGAAAAAAATCATGCCGAAAACTATTCACGGGTCGAGAAACACTGAGAGCCCCACCGGTAGGGCTTAAAGTGAAGCCCCTATTTGAAACTAGTTTTCGGTTCTGTAAATTATTTAGAATTTTCTGAAAATTTGCAGAGTGCTCTAAATAGCTACAACATACACGGTCATAAAAAAATATCGCCGAAAAACTGTTCACGGGTCAAGAACATTGAGAGTCTCACCAATAGGGCTTAAAGTGAAGCCCCTATAGAAAAATTGTCTTATATATATTTATTTATTTATTCGAAAAATTTTAGTTATAGGCTTTCTTTTTTAATATGGAAAAATTATAATTCAATTTTTTTATATGACGGTGTACATTGTATATAGCAGACATCTCACTAGTATTTGAGAAATTTAGAATAATTTACAGTGTCGAAATCAGGGTTCAAACAATCAGTTGCACGCATGCCTAATTTATTTTTTATACTCGTGTAAAATAGACTGTTTGAACTATGATTTCAGTACCTTAAATTATTTGGAATTTTTTGAAAATTACTAGAAGGTCTACTATAACTATTATGTACATCGTCAAATATAAAAAATAGGGCTATAATTTTCCAAGTGCAAAAAATGAAAACCTAATGTGTCTAGTGAAGAAGCTCCATATATATATTTATATATTACTTATTCAAAAATGAACTATGTATATATGTACAAAAATTTGAAACCGAAACTCCTATAACTCACTATGAACATTTTATGAATGTGGCCTCTAGAGTTTTTTTTTTAAAACAAAAAGATGTGTTAGAAAATCGATGGCTTATGTTTGAGTAATAATTAATAAATTAAATTATAAAATGAGTTAACAAAGAAATAATTGTAAGAAAGGTAAATATAGAATATTTGAAATAATTTTATTATTTAATTAATAAGTATTAATGGAAATTTAAGAAACTAAATTAGATAATGTAGTTTTTTTTATTGAAAACGGAAAGATACTTATAGCTAAAAATTAAATAAAAAAGTAATTAATGGATTTAGCAATTAAAACAAACCCATCCTAATATTAATTTATTGTATACATTAAGTATAAAAAAAAAGAGTTATTTAAAAAAAATTATGTATTAAGCATTAATTGTAATTTAGTATATTTTTTTTTGAGAAAATTACAGTTTATACGATAATTTTAAAAAAAAATCATTTTATATGGCAATTATATAAATTATAAAATTATGGTCCTTCTCCGTGTACGGAACCTTTTGTTCTCCTTAGTTGATATTCTTTTGTGCACTATATCTGTAACTTTGAGTCAACATTTTGTTTTAGTCAAATTAACATTTTATACATATATATAAATATATTTATTGTCAAATCGCGTGGTATTCTACATTTATTTATTTAATATTTTTTGTCAAATCATTCTTTTTATTGATAAAAGTGAAATCAATCTAAAAGCTTTAAAATTATTTCCTGTTTTATTTAATTTATATATTTTCGTTATACATTTATAACATTAATTAGACACATTGTTACACCCAGATTTTGAGCCTTGAGAATTGTAATCTCGAAAGCTGGTTTCGTCAGGTGTGAGTTCGCAATATCTAGAATACGTATTCGCAACCTAGGCGCCGAACCTTCGAAGCAGGTGGCAACCTCGAAGATGGGCAACCTCGAAGTCCTTACAAGCTCGAAGAGATAAAATATCGGAGTGCGTCCATTGTCGTGTGACCTCGGATCAAGTGGCCCGAGCTTGGCTTAAGTGTGAGCTCGGTGTTTTATTCTAAGTTGATTTTGAGAAAATAATACAACTCGAAAGTCACTCAGAAACCTGGGCTGGTAAGATGCTGACGATGTTGATTGCTTACTTCGAACATCTTAGTGAGTCACTTGGAAAGACGCAATCTATATTTATTGTTGTAACTTCCCTATAATAAAGGGATATTTATTAGTCAATTATATGCCCCCTGTTCTTCAGGGGACGTTTCCTTGTATATAGGAGTTACAGGCTTTTAAAACCATTAAATTTATTAATGTAAAGGATAACTTCCCAGAGACGTGTGGGATAGTATCCTGAGACTTCCTCTATAAATAGAGAAGTCCTGTACCTTTGTAAAGGACCGAAATTTGGTGATCTTAAGAGAAACTCTGGAGAATTCATCTCTGAAGAATTTCCAAAAATTTCCTAAGTTCTAATAACAAAGACTCATGGACTAGGCAGAGTTAACTACTAAACCACGTAAAAATCCTCCTTGTTTTATTGTATTTTTCTAGCCATAACTATTTACTGTTTACGTGCTCTACATTTCAAGTTGACGAAAAACGGCGTCAACAGTTTGGTGCTTTCATTGAGAGCCTTAAGCATCCAGTCCCTAAACAAGTTATGGCTGCAAATGATCAAAACATACCAGAAGAAAACTATCCAAGACGCCCTGGGAAGCAGCCAATGGTAAACCTGGATATTGAAGAGAGAAGCGAGTCCTCCGATTCTCAGAGACCACCAGCACCTCCAAGGGATGAGGACATGTATTACAATCCTGAACGGTACGTTCCCATTGTGGAACTTGAAAACCGGCAGCTGAAACAACAATTGGCCGAAGCCAATAAGCGGAATGAGGAGTTGGCTAGGATATCCGCAGAGGCTCAAGCGGCTCAACCCCCACCTCCATGTGAAAACCAAGCCCCTCCTCCAAGGGACGTGCATGTTCCTCCCCGCAGGTCTCGTGGACGTCCACGAAAAAATGCTGCCACAAGGAGGCCAGAGCCATCCGCTCCCTCGAGACCCCAGAGAAGTACCCGGGCTAGGGCTCCGGTTAATTAAATTGCAGAGGTACCAACGGGAACTGGGAATAACCAAGCCCCTACAGAGGCTCGGACTCAAATCCTTGGCAACACACAGAATGCAACCGACCCGTCTCGGGCAAACTCTGGGCCATCTAGGCCTCGAAATGGGTGGCAGCCACCTTCACCCATACATTTCCCGCCATCACCTATAAGATACCCTTCACCAACTCACAAGAACACTCATCCAGTTTGTGATGATGGGGAAATACGTGCGGGAAGGAGGCAAGGGAACAGAGAAGCCTTCAGGGAGCAAAGAGGCGCCCAATCTACAAGAAGTCAGATGTCCCGGTCCCACACTGCCGAGACGAGGCAGCATGAAAGAGACCCATCTCGAAGCAATCATGCGACGAGTCTTACCAGTGACAACTCAGGAGATACTAGATCGGTCAGTATGTATGATCGAGGTCAAAAGAATACTGGGAGCCGCAGGAATCGCTCCGACCTGCGGGAACACTTGAATCAGAATCGGGGTAATGTTAACCCGACAAACCCGGACCTAAGGGATCGCCTAAATGGGCATAAAGATCCCCTGCGGAGGCGCGAGCCTGGAATTGTGATCAATGACAGCCAATTTCAGGCAAGACCCCTCACGGACCCGGTCCAGGAAAGAATTGATCAGTTGGAGAAGGCCTTCTGTAATGCCCCGGATTCCCTAATATGGTTTAATGGCCGGATTAGTAGACCGGGAGGGCCATAACTGTTTAATTATGCTAATAAATGTGTTTATGCATGTTTATGAGAATTATATTATAATATGATGTTAAACGCATGCATGTGGGTCCACATTTGTTTACAGGGGTGTTTTGGTAATTTGGCCCGTTGAGGGTATAATTGTATATTTGTTTTCATGTCAATGATATATTGTGAGACCACATTATAATGTGGATTGGTTCGAGTATTCCTAATGAGACGATCTTTAAATATGATTTATCGGTTTGGTCATAACAGGTTTGAGTTCGGGGCTCGGGGTGAGTCTCGGGGTGACTTTAATGGTTAGGGCATTACCTGGGATTTTAGGGTAACGGGATATGAATTAGTGGTGTTTGAGAATATTGAGATTAGCGGGAATTGGGAAGTGTTAATTATGATTAACGGTGTAAGTGGAAAGTACCAATTTTACCCTTGGAATGGTTTTAGAAGCCTTTTATGACTTAAGGGTATTTTAATCATTTGGATGGATTTGTATGACCTTTAAGTTGGCTGTTGGCTGTAGAAGCATGTGGAATAAAACAGAGCAAAAACAGGGTTTTCTTCTCCAACCCGTACACTATCTTTCTTCATCTCTCCTTTGAAGTTGTTGAGTTCTAAGTAGGGTTTCAAGCTAGGAAATCCAAGGGCTGGGTTTGTGGACTTGGTTCAGCCATTGAAGGAGGTTCAACCACGAATTTGAGGTGAGTTTAGCCATAGGTTTCTGGTTTACACTCTGTTTTTCCTTTAGTTTTTCAGCTTATAAATTCTTGTTGATAGTTTGGATTTGTGGAGGTTTGATTGATGGTTAGCTTGGGGTTTGATGAGGGTGAGTTATGGGTGATGTTTAGAGGTTAAATTGAGTGTTTGGAGGAGGTTTGGAGCTGGTTTGAAGGCTTGGTTCCAAGGGAAAACGCAGGGGAGAGTTTGCTGGTGTGTGCTGACATTTTGGCAAAACTGGGTATTGAGCCGCGACATGGTTGTGGTGCGCCACGGCTCATGGCGTCTAGCAGAGAGGGTTGTCTCTGTCTGCGCGGCGCGCCGCGGCGCAACTGGGGAGGGCTGCAGCCCTTAGGGTCATTTTGGCCAAAATGGTGTTTTTAGCTTGGGGATTCAAGCCTTAGTCCTCGGGGTCGAACCTAGTACCCGGTTGAGTTGTGTTTGATGTCTCGGAGGCTAGGTTTTGGTTTGGGAACCCTTTGTTATCATTTTTATTGATGAATCCTATATTCTGGTTATGACCAGGTGAGCGTCAAGGAATTTAAAGATTGATCGTTCTCAGGGTTCGTTCTTATAATAACTTTCACTTGAACCAGAGGTAAGAAAACAGTGTATGGATACAGTTGCACCCTGTATATGTATATGACATGCATGGTTTGTTATTGAAGCATGTTGGTTGATGTATGTGGATGTGGAATGCATATTAAATGCTAGTGAATGTTGATTACTTGTCTATTGTACTGACTAGTCAGGGACCGACCCTAAAGTCGATGAACATGCATTGAATGGCTCTATGGCATTAATTCTGGACCGACCCTAAGGTCGAAGAACTTATAAGCGCGTGCCTGGTCTAAGACCAGATGTTCATAGCCAGGGCATATGGCCCCGGTGACTGTTTGTCACATGGCTAGGGGACGTTGTCCATAGCTACGACTCTAGAGTCGTGAGGAAGGTTATGTTGGTGACCAATCACCATGCACCTATCCTGATCAAACTTATGAAAGAATCACTTATCAATTAAGCCCTGGTGACCCTATCGCACATGGCCAGAGGGAGTTGTACCCACTTTTGCTACTGTCACCTATCTGTTATGGACTGATAGTCCTGAATGGTTATTATGATCATTGTTGATATTATGCCATGCTTTATTGTGTTTTCTTGCTGGGCCTTGGCTCATGGGTGCTATGTGGTGCAGGTAAAGGGAAAGAGAAGCTCACCCAACCCTGAGTGGAGAGCTTGGGCGATGTTGTGTACATATTGGACCGCTTGACCACCACGGTCAGGGAGTTCTCAGAGGGACTAGGGGTTTACCCTATTTTTGCCACTTAGGTCGGCGGGGAAAGTAAATTTGAAACAATAGCGACCATTTTGTATTATGAACAACTTGTAAACGTTTTTAAAGGCACATGAGCAGTTTATTTACTTAATGAAATGTATCCTTTCCTTTTTACTGGTTTTCCACCTTAACCTAATAATAACACTTAGATCACGTTTTTAACCAAAGGACTCGGGTAGCGAGTCAAATTTCCAGTTCACTGTTCACCGTAACTGTTCTGGGGTAGCCAGGGCGTTACACCTTCAGACTTTTGCAAAATGAGCAAGGCCAAGGTCGGCATGAGGACTCTGACGAGGAGCTCAAACCGTTCGCTCCCCATATTTCCAATACCCCGTTTCCTCAAGGATTTCGGATCCCTCACGTCCCAACATTTGAGGGAAAGTCCGACCCGTACAGCCATCTGAGTACATTCAATACCATAATGAGAGCAAGTAACGTGGGTTACGAGCTCAGATATATGTTATTTCCAGCATCGCTAACAGGACCAGCCAAGAGCTGGTTCGAAAAATATAAAAGACACTCAATCACTTCTTGGGATCAACTATCTAAGGACTTCAAGAAGCAGTTCAGAACCATGACGGGGGTCAGATCTGAGGCATCAACTCTGACTAACGTTCGGCAGCAGCCAGGCGAGACATTAAAAAGTTACCTCACAAGGTTTAACTTGGAGGTTGCTTGAGCTCGAAATGTGGATGACAGCGGTCATTTAATGGTTGTCCAGACCGGAGTAATGTCAGGAAGTGCTCTCTGGGACGACATGCAGAGAAAACCGGTGAGGTCCCTAACCGAGTTTAACAAACGAGCGCAGAGGTTTGTCAATGTAGAGGAGGCGAGGTCGACACTGAATATGACCTCCCAGCCCATAACTAAAACGATAAACGTAAACTCTGCCTCAACCTCAGCGGACCCACCAACCTCAAAGCCTGCTGCGAAAAACCCTTCCAAGAAAAAGAAGAAGGAAGGGAGTAACCCCGAGGCCGAAGGGGGAAAGAAGAAGAAGGGGGAGAGATATTTCTCCGTGTACAGAGTGTACACCGAGTTCAACGAGTCTCGGGAGAACATATACCTGGCTAATGAAAACCAAGTCCCCTTGAGACGTCCAGACCCCATGAGAAATCAGAAGTCCAAGAGGGACTCCAGCAAATATTGTCGATTTCACAGAGACACCGGGCACACTACTGATGAGTGCCGACAGTTGAAAGACGAGATCGAAGGATTGATCTTGAGAGGCTACTTTAGACAATATGTCAAAAACTAGAATGCCAATTAGGCGACTACAAGCCAGAGAACAGCTGCGCCACAACCTGCACAAAACAACAATTCCCGAGCCAGGGAAGAAGATAAGCCTCCTCCAATTGATGGAGAAGACGTGATAACCATCTCGGGAGGGCCTCATCTCGCGGGAATGGGCAGAAATGCCCAAAAAAGATATGTGAACGAGCTAAAGATTGGGGACGGGTCTCCTTATGAACCCGAACCTAGAGCTCCAAAAAGCCAAAAAATTGAATCCCAGCCGATAACCTTTACTGAGGACGACGCATCCCATGTTCAGTTTCCTCACCATGATCCACTGGTCATCACTCTCCAGCTGGCAAATAAGAGAGTTCACCGAGTTCTCATAGACAAAGGGAGCTCAGTAAACATTCTCTATAAGGCCACCCTAGAGAAAATGGGACTCACTCTTCGCGACCTGAAAGCATGTGCGACAACACTGTACGGATTTTCAAGAGAAGGGACCGCTTGCATGGGGTCCATCGAACTCCCCGTAACCTTGGGAGACTACCCAGTCTCAGCAACCAAGATGATGGAGTTCGTAGCAGTGGACCTACCTTCGGCCTACAACGTGCTGCTCGGAAGACCCACCCTAGTAGGGCTGGGGGCAGTCTCGTCTGTGAGGCATCTGGCCACTAAGTTCCCTACTCCTAGTGGCATCGGGACGTTGAAGGGAGACCAGTTGGCTGGAAGGGAATGCTATAGCATCTCCCTAAGAGGAAAGAAACAGACAAGTGCACAAGCACTCGTCATTATTCAAAATAAAGATGGGACGATCTTGGAGATAGATGAAGAAATCAACCCAAGGGTGGAAGAGAAAGCTGACCTCGAACCATTAGAAGAGCTCGAAGAAATCAAGCTCGAAGAGTCAGATCCTTCCAAAACAATAAAGGTCGAGAAACATCTCCAGGAGGAAACTTGTACGCCCTAATTTTCCCACGGGCTGTTAGTGAGCTGAGATACGGCCTAATCGTGACTACCACGTGGACATCCCTAAGACCGGAGCCACCATCGTAAGGTCCTACCTCCTTAGCTCGAGGTAACTCAAGGGTTTGCCAAAATTACTTAAGGAGTGAGTCTGGACTCTGGAGGCCACAGGTCGAGGGAAGCATCCAGCTCGTGGTACGAGCTGGAGTTGGAGGCTATGACCTTTTTTAAAGTCAACCACGCAAGGTAAACGTGCATATATCAGACAACACGTGTCTGATATATCCCTGACTTCTCGGACACGCAGCGTGAACGTGCGTATTCAGACACCCACGACTGGGTTGGGCCGTGCGGCCCATTATCCCCTTACCTATTGATTAGACCACACTTATGTGTCAGGTTTTAGGAATTAATCATGAACGTCACAGAGTTGACATGATAGGTAAGAAGGTCACGGGATGACCTTCTTACCAACTCCCAGGTGCCCTCTCCTATAAATATGGAGACCCTGGGAGTTACAAAGGGTTGGATTCTATTGTGTAAAAAATACCATGTAAAAGAATACCAAGCATATAGCAATAATATTGACTGGTGGAGTAGAAGGATTTTAACCTTTGAACCACCTAAAAAATGTATTTTGTGTCACCATTCCATTTCCAAGATCATTCATCTATTTCGGTTCAACATATGCTCTAATCCATTCCTCTTCTTTTCTTAATTACCTATTGGCGAAGAACCGCGTCAACAGTTTTGTGCTTTCATTGAGAGCAAGTTAGATTGGTGCTGTCGCAAACATCCAACTATGGTGACCACTCGATCCAGGCACGGTAACGAGACGGAACAGCATGATGGGCAGGAGGCTCATCATATCACCATCCCTGGTGAAAAATTCCTGAAGTCCAACAGCGGCCAGGCAAACAACCGGCGGGCCAAGATGACACTGGAAGTTCGGCGCCCCGGCCTCCTAATCCAAACCCAGGTTATTACACTGTGGTGGAGATGGAGAATGCTCAGCTGAGGAGCCAACTAGCGATAGCTAATCAACAGATCAAGGATGTGTTGGCTCGACTACCCCCTCTTACAACCGACGCTAACGTCGGAAAGAGGCAAGGCGAGGCTCCTAAGTCTCGTTGGGGTAATCGGTCCAGGCATGGCCGCTTGGACAGACTTCTGTCAGCCAACTCTATTCCCTCATCCCACCATCAAGAGGAAAACTTCGGAGGAATGCCTAGAGCCGAACAACAGTACAGCCGTTCAGTCCGAACTTCAACTCCCAGCTCCAAACCAGCCTCGAGCGCGCCCAAGAGAGCTCGAGGAAATTCCAGAAGGAGATCTGGGGAGGGCTCACAGCATCAGCCTGTCCCCAAAAGTCGTCTTGCGCCTCGTCCAGATCGCCAGGCGCAGGACCTGCAGGTTGGCAGGGCCAAAAGGCCCCCACCTAACTTGATCCATCCTGACGGAATGAGGATCGCCTCTCCGGTCAGGCATCCTCCGTCTCCAATAAGGTATCCATCTCCTCCTCGACCTATCCAAGATATTCCAGCCTACGGAAGTAGCAGGAGAAACCCGCCATCAGCCAGACCTTCCCGACGTAGCAAGGCGCCGAGAGAAAGCCCGGATCCTCACCACCAAAGGCGGACTCCGAGCCTCTCTAACAGGAGCTACTGGACCGGCAGTCGCCGGAGTGACCTTTCTGGCGGAGACCTGCGTCAGTGTTTAAGTTCGGCACAAAGTCCTCAAACCACCCAGGGGGGCGACCTGCGAGATCGCCTTAACTCTCATAGAGGGGAGCCAGTAGGAGGTGATAGCCATGCTCGCTCAGGGGGAGACCTGTCTGAAGTACGTAACGGCGGGAATGCCCCAAATAACCTATCTCAAGATAGGAGGGGCAATAACCCACCAAATATGTACAATGGATCCGGAGCAGTTGAACAGCCCCGGAATAACCAAGGAAATCAGGACAAAACCCTCGAGCGCCTGGCTCAGATGGAGGAGCTGATGAGGAAGCTCCTGTCGGAGAAAGAGAAAGATGAGTATGATTCGGGGGACGAGATGGAGCTCTTCGCCCCCAGCATAGCAGCAACGACTTACCCACCCGGTTTCAGTATGCCGCACCTGACCAAATTAAATGGAGATGGAGACCCGTCGGATCATCTAGGGATGTTCAACACCCTGATGATGGCCCACAACACTGGCCCCGAGCTGAGATGTTTGATATTTCCTTCCACACTGACTGGACCAGCCAGACAGTGGTTCAAGCAAAGCAAAAGACAATCAATCAGCTCCTAGAAAACTTTCTCGGCTGATTTCAAAAGGGCATTCCGAGCCTCCCAGGCTGCCCGCGTGAAGGCCGACTCTCTGGCTAACGTGAGGCAGCAGCCCGACGAAACTCTGAAGGCTTACTTGAGCAGATTCGCGAATGTCGCTGCTCGAGCCAGAGACGCAGATGACAGCTCCAAGCTCATGGCCCTGAGAACTGGAATCCTCGTCGGAGGGGAACTCTGGAAAGATATACAAAGGAAGGGAGTTAGCTCAGTGAACGAATTCCTTAATAGGGCCCAGGAATGGATCAACTTGGAGGAGGCCGAAGCCTCAGCTGCAGGAACCAGCCAGGTCCCTGAGCAGCCCGCTGGAATGGGGACGGAGGTCGTGGTAGCGACCCAAAATGTCACACAGAATAACCAGCTCGGTGGAGGCAAAAGAAAGGGGAATGGCAAGGGCAGCCAGCACAGCCCAAAGAAGAACAAGTCCGTAGACAAGTTTAAGCCCGTCTACGCGACTTATACAGAGCTCACCCAGTCTAGGGAGAATATCTTCCTAGCCAACTCTACTCGCCTCCCCTGGAAGAGGCTGGAGCCGTTGAAGCACCAAAAGGGGAAGAGAGACGCCTCCAAGTTTTTCCGTTTTCACAACGATGTTGGCCACAATACCGATGATTGTAGGCATTTGAAAGATGAGAACGAGACTCTCATCCGAGCCGGCCCCTTGGCCCAGTATGCATGAAACAGGGTTCCAGCAAGTCGACCTGCTCTGGAATTCCCGATCAATCAGCCCGGGTCTCGGGTAGATCAGGACGTCCCTCCTCCCGTGATAGGAGGGGAGATATCCACCATCTCTGGAGGTCCGCATTTAGCTGGCGCGAGAAGGGGCGCCTAGAAGAGGTACGTAAATGAACTCAAGGCGCATAACGGAGTAGAGTTCGTCCCGGAGCAGCGTCTGCCAAAGCAATAGCGGTTGGAGAGGCAACCAATCATTTTTACGGAAGAAGATGCGGGCCATGTCCAGTTCCCTCACAACGATCCTCTGGTCGTAGTAGTTCAGCTCACTAATCGGAGGGTTAGGAGGGTGTTGATCGACAATGGTAGCTCAGTAAGCCTCCTATTCCGGTCCACATTGGAGAAGATGGGTTTGACTGTCGCCGAGCTGAAGGCGACCTCCATGATGCTATATGGTTTTTCGGGAGAAGGATCAGCGGCTATAGGGACTATCGAGCTGGTGATCACCCTAGGAGAAGGACCTCGGACAGTCTCCAAACTCTTGGAGTTCGTGGTCATCGACTGCTCCGCTGCGTACAATGCAATCTTAGGACGACCCACACTCATAGCTTTTGAGGCCGTCACTTCCATTCGCCACCTCGCGATGAAATTTCCTACTTCCATGGGAATATGCACTGTCCGTGGCGATCAGCTCGCTGCCAGGGAATGCTACAGCATTTCCATGAAGGGAAAATCAAAACCCGGGCAGCTGGCAATGGCCATCGAAGGTGGTGGAGAGGAATCTCAGGAACCCTTAGCTGATCCTGAGATTGAAAAACCTCAGAGCGTCGAAGGGGGAAATATCGTCTTAAGTGAGGATATTGACCCCCGAATAGGCGAGGACAGATCTGAGCTCCAGGCTATTGAGGAGCTCAAGGAAGTAAACATTGATCCACAGAACCCTTCACGGATGGTCAAGCTCGGGAAAATTTCTGTAGCGAGAGGAAGGCGGAGCTGACCAAGTTTCTGCAAGACAACCTAGACGTGTTTGCATGGTCACACGAGGACATGGTGGGAATCAGCTCGAGTGTCATCATGCACACCCTTCATCTGGATAAAAGTGTTTCTGCAAAGTCCCAGAAGCAAAGAAGCCTAGGAACAACCCGGGCTGAAGCCTTAGAGGAAGAAGTAGCCCGGCTCAAGAAATGCGGCTTTATCCATGAAGCCAAGTTTCCGATTTGGGTCGCCAACCCCGTGCTGGTCCCGAAGCCCAACGGGAAGTGACGGACTTGCATCGACTTCTCCGACCTGAATAAAGCCTGCCCCAAGGATTGTTTTCCATTGCCAAGGATTGACCAATTGGTGGATGCCACGGCGGGGCACGAGCTCATGTCCTTTATGGATGCGTACTCAGGCTACAATCAGATCGCCATGAATCCGATGGACCAGGAACACACCAGCTTCATGACCCCGACTAACGTTTATTGTTACAAGGTCATGCCGTTCGGGCTGAAGAACGCCGGTGCTACATACCAGAGGTTAGTAAACAAAATGTTCGCAAACCAGATCGGGAAGAACATGGAAGTGTACGTTGATGACATGCTAGTCAAGTCAAAGACTGCCGATAACCATGTTTCCGACCTGGAAGAATGCTTCAAGATACTACGGGAGTATGGCATGAGGCTTAATCCACAGAAGTGCACTTTTGGAGTCGCATCGGGAAAATTCCTGGGTTTCATCGTCAATACCCGAGGAATCGAGGCAAACCCCGACAAGATCAGATCATTGCTCGAGCTTCCCTCATCCAGGTCACGCAAAGATGTCCAAGGCCTGACAGGAAGGGTGGCAGCCCTCAATCGGTTTATTTCAAAATCCACCGATAAGTGCTTGCCATTCTACAACCTGCTCCAAGGAAATAAGAAGTTTGAATGGACAGAAGAGTGCGAAAGCGCTTTCCTCGACCTAAAGGCGCATCTGGCCGAGCCACCAGTATTATCCAAACCAAAAGCAGGAGAGCCTCTTTTTCTCTACCTAGCTGTCACAAAGGATGCAGCTAGTGTCGTATTAGTCCGGGAAGAAGACCGGGTTTAGAAACCAATCTACTACATCAGCAAGAGACTTCTCGGAGCTGAATCCCAATACCCGTTGATGGAGAAATTGGCGTTCTGCCTTATCACGGCCTCGCAAAAGCTCAGGCCGTACTTCTAGTCCCACTCAATACACGTCATGACCGAACAGCCTTTAAGGCAGGTTTTGCAAAAACCTGAAGCATCGGGACGCTTGTTAAAGTGGGCTATCGAACTCAGTCAGTTCGAGATTTTGTACACCCCACGAACTGCTATAAAAAGTCAGGCCCTAGCCGATTTCGTAGCAGAGTGCACCGGATCTTCGTGAGGATCCTGCAGAAGACTCACCCCAGGTCACCTCGGCCCAGGCGTCGTGGAGGATCTTCGTGGATTGTTCATCCAACGAGAACGGCTCCAGAGCTGGAATCATTTTGATTTCCCCTGAGGGACATAGATTCCACTCGACGCTGAGATTCGGATTCAAGGCATCCAACAATGAGGCCGAATACGAAGCTTTGCTGGCCGGGCTGAGGATAGCCCAGGAGCTGAAGGCGACCTCTGTCCAGTGCTTCAGTGACTCCCAGCTCGTGGTAAACCAGGTTCTGGGCGAATATCAGGCACGAGGACCCAAGATGGCTGCCTACCTAGCAAAGGTAAAAGTTGAACTGTCCGCGTTTGGGCGAGGCTCGATCGAGCAGATACCTCGGGAGCAGAACGCTAACGCAGACGCTCTTGCCAAACTCACCACCTCCGGGGAGACAGAGACCTTGGGGTTAGTGATGATAGAATTCTTGGAGAAACCAAGTATAGAAGGAGTGAGGACGGAGGTCGAGATGATCGACGCCAGGCCGACCTGGATGACCCCCATCCTTGAGTATCTCGTCGAGGGAAAGCTACCTGAAGGGCGTAATGATACGCGGTGAGTACTGTATCAAGCCCCCAGGTATACGATAGTAGACGGGGTGTTATACCGACGTGGGCACTCCCTACCTCTCCTACGATGTGTTCTTCCAGGCGAAGCAATGGCCATCCTGCAGGAAGTGCATGAGGGTTTTTGCGGAGATCACACTGTGGGGCAAAGCTTGGCCTTAAAGGTCCTGAGGCAAGGATATTACTGGCCCGCTCTATCCAAGGATTTGATCTCATATGTCAAGAAATGCGACAAGTGCCAGCGATTCGCCACAGTTGCCCGAGCTCCCCCAGTCGAGCTGAAGATGATCTCGTCCCCATGGCCGTTTGCAGTTTGGGGAATCGACTTGGTTGGCGCCCTCCCTACTGGAAAAGGCGGGGTCCGTTACGCCGTGGTGGCCATCGACTACTTTACAAAGTGGGCTGAGGCAGAACCATTGGCAACGATAACTTCCAAAAAAGTCCTTGACTTCGTGGTTAAGAGCATTATCTGCCGATTCGGGCTGCCCAAGAAAATCGTTTCCGACAATGGGACTCAGTTCGACAGTGACCTATTCACCGAGTTTTGCGAAAGGTACGGAATTGTGAAAAGTTTCTCCTCCGTGGCCTACCCTCAGGTGAATGGCCAGGTCGAGGCCGTCAACAAGACGTTAAAGGTGAGCCTCAAGAAGAGACTAGACGAAGCGAAGGGGGTCTAGCTAGAACAGCTACCCCAGGTTCTGTGGGCATACCAAACCTCGCATCGGACTCCGACAGGTCATACTCCTTTCTCCCTGACCTTTGGAAGTGAGGCAGTCCTCCCTGTGGAGATTAAGGTACTTACGCATAGGGTCCAGTCATATGACCAGGACCGCAACCACGAGCTACTTTGCGCTTCCCTTGACTTGGTTGATGAAAGACGAGAAGATTCGCAACTCCAGCTCGCCCATTATCAGCAGAAAATCACTCGCTATTTCAACTCAAAAGTCAAAAAATGTGCCTTTAGCGTTGGCGACCTAGTCCTCAGGAGAGTTTTCTTGGCCGGAAAGGATCCCAAAGATGGAGTCTTGGGACCAAACTGGGAAGGGCCATATCAAATCATTGAGGTCATTAAAGAGGGAACTTACAAATTAGCTCGGCTTGATGGAGGGGCAGTCCCACGAACTTGGAACGCCATCCATTTGAAGAGATATTATCAATGATTCCCTTGTAAGGCCTAAAAGACCATTTTTTATGTATTACGCAATGAGAATTAACTTTTCGTTTATGATTGTACATGTTTACAAGTGTAACCTAAAGTAACCACGAAAGACCCTTTCCCAGTTACTTGGGGGGCATATGGTACCTGGATTTAACCAGGTCGCCTTAAAGACTTAGAGGTTAATTCAAATCGATTGATCGTTGTTTTTCTTAAAAAAATGCGAGATATTGATAAGGGATTAACGCGAACTAAGTCTTATCCTGGATATAACCAGGTCGCCTTAAAAACTTAGAAGTTAATTTAAATCGATTGATCGTTGTTCTTCCTAAAGAGCACGAGATATTGATAAAAATTAACACGAACTAAGTTTTCAAATTAAGTTCTTGGATATAACCAGGTCACAAAACTTAGAAGTTAATTTAAATCGATTGATCGTTGTTCTTCCTAAAGAGCACGAGATATTGATAAATATTAACACGAACTAAGTTTTCAAATTAAGTTCCTGGATATAACCAGGTCGCAAAACTTAGAAGTTAATTTAATTCGATTGATCGTTGTTTTTCTTAAAAAGCACGAGATATTGATAAAAATTAATGCGAACTAAGATTTTCAAAATAGTAACTAAAATGCGTAAATGCAAAAGGGAGTAAACCAATTAAAGGTAAAAATTAATTGTCCCGAGGTGGAAACACCTCATGCAAAAGTTACAACAAAAAATAAGAATAATAAAAGAGTGGGAGAAAAATGGAAAGGCCCTAGGCTCCACCAGGTGGCCCTGTGGAGGTCGCCGTCTCGCCCTGCTCAGCTGCGCCAGAGACTTCCCCGGTCTCAGAAGGTGCTTCTTTCTCGAGGCGAGCTTTAAACCCCTCCAGCAAGGGCTCCCAGACGTCCGTCCCCAAGAAGGAGAAGTCACCGTCCAGGTTATAGGCCCAGCAATAGTAGAACATGTCCTCCATGGCGGTGCCCGAAGCTGCCTTCTCGACTTCCAGGGCGGCCTTGGCCTCCTCGACCCCAGCCTTCGCAGTGTCTAAGTCTGCCCGCACAGCGGCAAGGGCAGCTTTGGTAGCCTCGAGCTCTTGTAGCTTGGGACGGGCTTCTTCCAGCTTGGTCTGTGTGGCCGCCAGGGCGTCCTTAACCGTCTGCAAGGAAGACTGGTGGGTGGCCACAACCGTCTGATGCTCGCTCCTCATATCCTCGAGCTGGGCCTTGGTCCTGGCTATGCTCCGCTGAAGGGCAGCAGCGCTCTGCGAAAACGGAGAGGCAACTGCCTTAGAAAAAAAAAAGAGAAGGGAGAAAGGAAAAACAGGGCAAGGCATGATAATCAAAAACCATAAAGGGGTGAGGTCAGCTTACCGTTAGGGCCATGCCCAATGAAGATTCCAGTACGCCCACCGGGCTCCTGGTTTCGATGGCCCTGAGCTCCCTCTCGTTGAATTTGTAGAAATGGCTGACGGCGTAGTTCGCCGTCTCATACACTGTCCCCCGAAAGGCGTCTGGAATTTTCTCCAGGTCCTGGGGGTCCACCGGGATGTGCACCTCGGTAGGTGCAATCACCAAGGGGGTGGGGGCATGCTGCTCCCCCCTGCAGCAGGAGGAACAGTTTCCACGACCTGGGCGGCTGGGGGCTGCTCTTTCTCCTTTGCAGGAGACTTGGTTGGGGTCCCAGCGGCTTTCTTCGATGTTCGGAGCTTTTTCATTTTGGGCCCAGAAGCCCCTGTGGAGGAGTTCCCTCTGGTGAACACAGCTCGCAGACTCTTTCCTCCGGGCTGAGACATCTCTTCTGTCAAAACAAAGATATGGTTAGTACACAAGTCAGCAGTCATGCAAAAACAAAAACAAAAGGGGAAAAAGAGAAATTCAAGTATATATATACTAAAGGGAATCCTACCCCCCGAGCTAGACGAAGAATCTATGATTACGACCATCGGCCCCGGAGCTTCCGCGGGGGAATCTAAGGCAATTATTTCTCGAGCTGGCGCAGGTTCTGGATCCGAGGCTGTCTCAGGACTAGACTCTTCTACATATTGCCTAAGACCCGGAGCTACGGTGCCCTCCCGGAATGATGGCCATGACCAAAGGTTAGTCCCATACTCCTCGAATAGGACCGACCTAAAATCTAGGGTGTTGTCTACAGCTATGGTACCCCTAGGACGGCTACTTTTGTAATCCAACTTGAGCTGGTCGACGCAGTGGAGCAGGATTTCATCTAAGTCTAGGTCACTTCGATGGCGTTGGACGATCTGTTTGGGATTGAACCTAGCTAGCCGGGGGTCGGCAGAGGCCCTATCTAAGTTCCTAAACATGTATGGGTTACCTTGGCCAGAAGGACCTGCGGCTGCTCCGAACCGGATCCTCTCCTCATCTGTTCTTTGGGCAACCTCCAGCGCCCATTTCCTCGTCCTCATGAGGGGCACTTTTTCCTCCTCGTCCTCCTCATCTTCATCCCCCGCGACCTCCTCCACGATGATAGGCCTCATATCGCGAGCTGGGGGAAGCACCCGGGGCCTCCTCAGGTTCAGAGTCTGGCCTGGGGAGATCAGCTTACAGGCCAGCATCGTCTCGTCTGTCACGAGCTGACGATAGTCCTTTTCACTAGGGGGCAAGCCCGCCAGTGTCTCGTACTGGCTGCCGAGGATCACAAACTTCTCTGTCCTCATGAAGATAGCTGCAGAATTATCCTAAGTCAGAAATGGATGTAGGGGAAGCTAACCGATACTTAACTTACGAGCTAAGGGTGAAAGGCACTTACGAGGACGATTGAAGTAGTGCAGCTCGCAGTTTCGGAACTCCGTCGACATAAAGAACTGATCTTTGAAGTCGTTGGGGTGGCTGGGCAGCTCGATGACCGCAGCCGTGTTAGGAAACCGGGTTAAGTAATAGAACCCGTCACCTCGCCCCTGCTGCTCCGGGCTGGCCTTGAGGCAGAAGAAATACAGGATGTCCGCAGGAGTGGGGACCTCCCACTCCTATTTCAAGAACAAGTATCTTAACCCCGCCAACAAACGGTAGGAGTTGGGGGGGAGATGGTATGGGGCCAACCTCACGAAGTTGAGGAAATCGGCGAAGTACTGGTCCAACGGGAGGAAGGCCCCCGCCTTGAAATGTTCGTCGCTCCAGGCCGAGAACGCCTCATCAAGCGGCGCGCAGCTCCGCTCGCCTTCTGCGGGAGGTCGGGCAATCACGGATTCTCTCCCTAGCTCGATTTTATGGGAGAGGAATATTTTGTTAACCCTCGCCTGGTCAGTAATCTTTGAGACGATCTTCTCCGCCTCAAAGAACGTGTCGAGGGCCACCTCGAGCTCCCGTTCCACTGCTGACCCAAAGTTGGGAATCGGGGATTCAGTCATCACCTCCCTCCCCTTGTCTTGTTGGGAGGACGAGCTGCCTACGGACTTCTTGGGAGCGCTCTTCTTGGGTCCCATCTGGTCGCCTAGCGAACAAAAAGAAGAAATTTTAGAAAAAGGCGACCTAAAAATGGAGAAGAATCTAAGTGTGTTTCCTTGACACGAGCTAAGGTAAGCCCAGCCCGTGGAGAGTGAGACCACGCGGTTCTATGAACACGCGCCTGTGCTCCCAACAGATCCCCGATTACTCGGAATTCGTGTGTCAGGAGGGTCAGGATAGAATTTTCCTTGGAAGGAAAGTTTCAGTAGGCAAGATAGGCAAAATCGCCTGTGAAGCGTGTCCCCTAAGCTACCCGGTTTTGCACCCAAAATACTGAATACTTTAAACCAGCATACCAAAAATCCTACCCATAAATTTTCCCCAGAAAATGCATCCTATAAACCATGCTCCTAAATGGTTTTCTACTGCAAAGATACCCTAACCTAAAAGGCTTTCACCCTTCATGCCCACTAAAAACCAGTGAAACCTTGCATGCGGCTACAGTAAATATTTACCTAAGCTACAGTGAAAAATAATTTCAAAGCATGCTCAGTCAGGAGACTTACAGAATGTTTTGGTTGAGAAGAGGATGAAGAGATCGCCTGGGTTGGGGCTTCATCGGAGTAGTTGATTCCAAAGCTTCGAAGGAGCCCTTGCACCTGAACTTCTTGAGCGCTAGGAATGGCAGTCGGAAAGAAGAGGGTTTTTCTTTTGAAGAGAGAAGAAGAAGAAAATTTTCGAAAAATTTCAAATGAACGGGTGGCCCATGAGTAAGTTGGCCACCCCTTTTATATACGTGAAGGGCCACGTGAAGAGGGCCGTTGGATTGCCCTGATGTGGGATCCAAGGCCCTCCACTCGAAAGACGAAATGACGGCTGAGTATAGGCTAGGCCATTAAATGCGGTTCTCGGAAGACGTACCGTCACCAACCATGATGTTCCACGTATTCGGTGCCTGCGTAGAATGTGGAATATGAAGAGTTCATGGGGAAGCCTAAAAGCCCCTACTGTGTTCCTACACGACGTCATTTACCACGAGCAGAGGCTTGGGGGGCAAATGTACGCCCTAATTTTCCCACGGGCTGTTAGCGAGCTGAGATACGGCCTAATCGTGACTACCACGTGGACATCCCCAAGACCGGAGCTGCCATCATAAGGTCTTACCTCCTTAGCTCGAGGTAACTCAAGGGTTTGCCAAGATTACTTAAAGAGTGAGTCTGGACTCTGGAAGCCACATGTCGAGGGAAGCATCCAGCTCGTGGTACGAGCTGGAGTTGCAGGCTATGACCTTTTATAAAGTCAACCACGCAAGGTAAACGTGCATATATCAGACATCACGTGTCTGATATATCCCTGACTTCTTGGACATGCAGCGTGAACGTGCGTATTCAGACACCCACGACTGGGTTGGGCCGTGCGGCCCATTATCCCCTTACCTATTGATTAGACCACACTTATGTGTCAGGTTTTAGGAATTAATCATGAACGTCACAGAGTTGACATGATAGGTAAGAAGGTCACGGGATGACCTTCTTACCAACTCCCAGGTGCCCTCTCCTATAAATATGGAGACCCTGGGAGTTACAAAGGGTTGGATTCTATTGTGTAAAAAATACCCTGTAAAAGAATACCAAGCATATAGCAATAATATTGACCGGTGGAGTAGAAGGATTTTAACCTTTGAACCACCTAAAAAACGTATTTTGTGTCACCATTCCATTTCCAAGATCATTCATCTATTTCAGTTCAACATAAGCAATAATCCCTTCCTCTTCTTTTCTTAATTACCTGTTGGCAAAGAACCGCGTCAACAAAACTAAATAGCAATTAATTTGCTTCTTGAAGAAAAACCAGGATGTATTTGCGTGGTCACATTCGGACATGGTAGGAATAAGTCCGAACATAGCGAGCCACGCACTAAATATCAATAAAAGCTTCCCACCGAAGCAACAAAAGCAAAGACAACTGGATGACGACAGAAAAAAGGCACTAAAGGAGGAGGTCGACAGGTTAAAAGCAAACTGGTTCATTAGGGATGCTTTTTACCCTGACTGGGTAGCCAATCCGGTGTTGGTCCCAAAGCCTAATGGGACGTGGCGATCCTGCATTGACTATTCGGACCTCAACAAGGCTTGTCCGAAGGACTGTTTTCCCTTACCAAGGATTGACCAGCTCATGGATGCTACGGCAGGGCATGGACTGATGTCGTTCATGGATGCCTATTCTGGATATAACCAGATTCCCATGCATGCCCCCGACCAGGAACATACGAGTTTTATAACAGACAAAGGACTATATTGTTACAACGTCATGCCGTTCGGGCTCAAAAATGCTGGGGCCACATACCAACGGCTCGTGAACATGATGTTTTTGGAGAAAATAGGGAACAACATGGAAGTTTATGTTGATGACATGCTAGTCAAGTCTCAACTTAATGATAACCATGTTGATGACCTCGAAGAGTGTTTTGCCGTGCTCTGGAAGTACAACATGAAGCTTAACCCTCAGAAATGCTCCTTTGGGGTATCATCCGGAAAATTCCTAGGTTTCATTGTAAACGCTCGTAGGATAGAAGCTAACCCAGACAAGATCCAGGCCTTAATCAACATGTCCTCACCTCGAAGATACAAAGATGTCCAAATTTTGACCGGCAGGATGGCGGCACTAAGTAGGTTTATCTCAAAATCTACAGACCGTTGTCTTCCGCTTTTCAATCTATTGAGGGGAGGCAAGAAATTTGAATGGACGGAAGAGTGCGAACTAGCCTTGCAGGAGCTTAAAAAGCACCTCGCAGAACCCCCCATCTTATCAAAACCTATTACGGGAGAAGTACTGTACTTATATCTTGCCACTACCGAACACGCAATAAGTGCGGTGCTCGTGCGAGAAGAAGAAAAGGTACAGAGGCCCGTATATTACATCAGTAAAAGATTACTGGGGGCAGAGTCGAGATACCCCTTGATGGAAAAGCTAGCTCTCAGCTTAATTCATTCATCTCGTAAACTTCGACCCTACTTTCAAGCGCACCCCATCCATGTATTAACTGATCAACCACTGAAGCAAGTCTTGTCTAAGCCAGAAGCTTCAGGTCAACTTCTTAAATGGGCGGTTGAGCTCGGGAAATTCGAGAACACCAACCACCCGAGGACGACCATTAGGGCACAGGCCTTGGCAGACTTTATAGTGGAATGTACTGGCATGACCAACGATGAAGTGATAACCCCGGCCCACGAGCTGTGGAAACTTTACGTCGATGGGTCATCTAATGAGAATGGATCGGGGGCAGGGGTCATTTTGATTACTCCCGCAGGAAGCAGATTTCATTCTGCCTTAAGATTCAACTTCAACGCATCGAATACCGAGGCCGAATACGAGGCTTTACTGGCGGGACTCCGTATAGCCAAAGAGCTCAAAGCTAAAGCAATACATTGCTACAGCGACTCCCAGCTTGTGGTTAACCAAATTTTGGGAGAATACCAGGCTTGTGGCACAAAAATGGCAGCTTACTTAGAAAAGGAAAAATCTGCATTGGAACATTTCGAGTTTTATGCGATCGAACAAGATCCCCGAGAGAAAAACTCAAATGCAGATGCCTTAGCTAGGCTCGCTACTTCCACCGAGAATGATGAGCTAAATGTTGTACCAATAGAACATCTCTTGGCGCCTAGCATTAACGAGTCGGAGCAGGAAGACGTGTGTATGATTGATTCTGAGCCTACCTGGATGACCCTGATAGTCGAATATCTCGAGACCGGAGTCCTTCCAAAAGATCGGAACCAAGCTCGAAAGTTAATGTATCAACTTCCCCGTTACACCATTTTGGATGGAAAGCTGTATAGAAGGGGATATTCCATGCCATTACTTTGGTGTGTGACTCCACCCGAAGCCAAGAAGATCATTGAAGAAATTCATGAAGGGTTCTGTGGAGACCATACTGGGGGGCATAGCCTGTCCAAGAAAATCATACGCCAAGGTTATTTCTGGCCTACCATCAAATCAGATTCTTTCAAATACGTAAAGAAGTATGATAAGTGCCAGCGGTTCGCCACGATTCCTTGAGCTCCACCATCCGAGCTGACCATGATGACTTCCCCATGGCCATTTGTGGTATGGGGAATCGACCTCATAGGCTCTCTCCCAACTGGCAAAGGTGGAGTGAAGTATGCTGTAGTTGCCATAGATTACTTCACAAAGTGGACAGAAGCTGAACTGTTAGCAACAATAACTTCCAAGAAAGTCCTTGACTTCGTGGTAAAGAACATTGTATGCCGATATGGGATGCCGAGGAAAATTGTATCTGACAACAGAACCCAGTTCGATAGCGACTTGTTCACCAACTTTTGCGAGAAAAATTGAATAATAAAGAGTTTTTCGTCAGTAGCTCATCCCCAGGCGAATGGCCAGGTCGAAGCTGTAAACAAAACTCTCAAGAGTTTGCTAAAGAAAAAGTTGGAGAAAGCAAAAGGACGATGACCCGAAGAATTTCCCTAAGTCCTATGGGGATATAGGACTACAGCTCGAACATCAACGGGACATACCCCGTTCTCTCTGGCATACGGTTGCGAGGCTATGTTGCCTATTGAGGTCGAAATTCCTACAATTCGAACCCACGCTTATGACCAAAGCTCGAACCACACTCAGCTCAAAGAAACCTTAGACCTGATCGAAGAAAGAAGAAACGAAACTCAGCTGAGGAACGCAACATACCCACATCGAGCTACCAGGTACTTCAACAAGAGGATTCGAGATCGAAAGTTCAGTGTGGGAGATTTGGTGCTAAGGCGTGTATTTTTGGCAACACGAGATCCAGCTGCTGGCGTGCTCGGGCCAAATTAGGAAGGACCCTACCAGATAGAGTCAGTCATCCGATCCGGTGTCTACAAGCTAGCGAGATTGGATGGGAGCCTAATACCGCGAGCATGGAATGGCGAACACCTAAGACCTTACTATCAATAGTGTAGGAAGGATGTTGCCTGTAACCCTGCTTGTCTATTTGTACTGTTTTGCCTACTCTTGGATTTTATCAAATAAAGAGTTATTTCGTCTGATATGATTTATTTTTGCAATCTCTCTTAATCTAATAACCTATGGTCACATTCATAGGATATTAAGGGGGCATCATTGGTATATATATAAATACCACCAGCTTGAAAAATAAATTAAGATATACGAAATACATGCAAGTGTTTGGATATAACCAAATACGCGAGCTAAGATAATTTGGATATAACCAAATTATTAAAAACATATAAGTGTTTGGACATAACCAAATACGCGAGCTAAGATAATTTGGATATAACCAAATTATTAAAAACATATAAGTGTTTGGATGTAACCAAATACGCGAGCTAAGATAATTTGGATATAACCAAATTATTAAAAACATATAAGTGTTTGGATGTAACCAAATACGCAAGCTAAGATAATTTGGATATAACCAAATTATTAAAAACATATAAGTGATTGGATGTAACCAAATGCGCGAGCTAAGGAAATTTGGATATAACCGAATTATCAAAAACATACAAGTGTGTGGATTACAAACCAATCACGACCTTGACATGTTTGGAGCAAACCAGCTAAAACTAATCGACGATAAGTTGGAACTAAAACCCACTTCGAGTTAAGTCGAGATCGAGGCTGGAGTATCTTATAAAACAATAGTTTCGAGCTCATAACCTCGGAAGGATAACCGAGGATGAGAAAAAGTAACTAAAAAATAAGATATAACTAAACTGTTTGCATTACACACCATACAAGTACTTTCGGGTTCATGGCTAAAGTAATATCCGACCTTGACGAATAACGAGATCGAAAGCGGATAATTCGAGCAAACCGTGCATGAATGCATTGAACCTCGAGCCTAAATCCAAACTATGCTTGTGCAAATAAACAAACATACACGATTCTTTAAATAAAATGTACAAAATATTTTGAATCAAGAAATGTAGAGCATATATATTAAAAGAAAAAGAAATTGTATCAGCCATACGGGCATAAATTAAAACAATTACAAATTTAAAGGGACGCAGCCCCGAGATGAGATTCAAGAAGGAGCAGTCTCCTTAGACTTCTCAGCACCAGCAGCACTAGACTCTCCAGGATGAATAGCATGACTATCATTCTGAGCAGCTTCTCGAGCAGCCTGAGCAACCTCCTCCGTGTCAAGCCGAGCTTGCCATTTGGCCACAAATCCTTCCTCGAAAAAGCCCAGGAAGCTGGTATCAAGGTCGGCGTTGCTAGCCTAGATCCTGTACATGGCTTGATCGATCGCCTTGTCCTTCTTCTCTTTGAACTCGGTAAGGAGGCAAGCCTTCTCATTTTCGATTATCTTGAAAGTGGCAGCCTTCTCCTCCTCGAGCTTGGCATTGGCTTTCTCCAGCTCCGCAAGCCGAGCCTTCACCTTTTCAAGCTCTGTCTTCGAGTCCTTGAGTTCGTCAGCCGTTTTAAGATGGAGATCCCTCAACTCCTGGGCCAGAGACATGCTCGTATGCACCTCATTGGTCAGCTTATAATTAAGCTGTGCCGAGACGACGAGGGCCTGAAACACAAAGAGATTTAATTAGAACATAAGCCAAGGCACATAAGCAATTAAAGGTAAGTTACAAAAATTACCGCGACAGTAAGTTCAATACTCTTATCATAAAGAGTATTGCAGTCTCGGGCCTTATTCACAAACTCCCAGTGATCAGCGTTGAATCCTGAAAGACTCTGACCCACCCGAGAAAGGATATCTGAGCCAATTACAGCTCCGTGGGCCTCAGCAGTACTATCAAGCACGAACTCATCAACATGAGGTCGGGCGGATGGTAGGAGTGACTTGGAGGTTAAGGGTTTCTTCGGTGGTTGGCCGAGTGTTGGAGGAATTGTACCTGGAGGAAGCGCGGCAAGTGCGGTCGAGACAGATGTGTCGACCTGGGCATTCGGGTCCCCGGCTGAGCTCGCAGTAGTTGGAGCTGGTGGAGTCTTCTCAGTGCGCTTGGGGATTTTAGAGGGTCGGTCTAACCTCCGCGAGCCTCTCGGGCGCTTACTCGTTTGAGCTCCCTCACCACTGTAGAGCACGGCGTCAAGGTCAGAGTCCATAGCACATGCACAGTTGCAATCAAGGTTTAGCATGGTGCTAAAAAAACGTAGAAGATATATAAAAAAAAAAAGTGGAGAAAAACCTAACTGGAACTCTCCTCTGAGCTTGAGCTCGGAGACCATGAAATTCCCCCATCTTCAGAAGAGGTGGGGGGAGTACCTTCCCTATATGTGGACGTCAACCTCGAAAGGTCCCTATAGTCATTGGTCCCGTATTGGATGGCTATTCCATTCCATACCTCGTTCAGGCTATACATAGTATCGTATTGCCTGAGCCAGCTATCGAACCTATGAACCCGTTCATCTACCCAAGTCCACACATAAAAGTGGTTCCTATCGTCTTCGCACAGAACTAGCCTATCGGGTTTGTGCTTTAATAGGATGGGGGACCACATTTTCAAGCTTAGGATGACTATACCTTGATCATCCGAGCCCAAGCTCGAGGCTTCATCGTTGGCCTCATTCCCTAATGGCGGGCTCCTATGGCGAACTAGAGGCGAGGGCCTTACCTCTCTCCTTGGGGGGAGGATGCCTGTTGGCAGGGGCTCGAGCTCCCAGCAGTCATATTTTTTGTTGGACTAGTCCGAGGTGGACTGGGCATCTCCCAAGAGCCCGCAAGCTCGAAGTTTACCTTCATCCAAAAGGTATGAGAGCGATATCCTTCCATAAGGGAGTTGGAGCAGGGTCTCCCTACACTCCTTCATCTCGTCAGAAGGAGTGGAACGACGATAGTTGGCTGGAAAATAAAATACATTTCAACTAAGTACAAGCCTATAGACAAAAGTTCAAGCACAGAGATAAAGGAGGTGGGGTACTTACGGATCCGTCTGAACGAATAGCATCGTGATGGAGATACGCCATCCGTCCAGAAGAAGGCCTTCTTAAAATCAGGAGGATGATTGGGAAGATCCTCAAACATCTTTTTCTCCTTCGGGTAGCTCGAAAGGTAATAGAAGCCTTCTCCTCTCCGAGCTCGGGAGGGATTGCTTTTCAAGCAGAAAAGATACAGGATCTCCTCTAGCCTTGGTCCTTCCCACTTTAGCTCGTGGTATATCGACCTCAAGGCAGACAGATACCTGTATGAATTAGTGTTGAGCTGGAATGGAGCCAACCCAACGAAGTCCGTGAAGTCCTTGAAGAAAGACTTCAACGGCAGTATCGCTCATGCCTTCATATGCTCCTGGCTCCAAGCCGCATACCTCAGCTTATTGTCAGGATTTCCATCTCCTGGAGCGTAGCAGCTTCGCTCGCTGGAGGTAGGGGCTCGACACCTTAACAAGCCTGACAGTTTGATACCGTGAAAGGCCAAGATATCATTTATCTGACCTAGCGAGGTAACCGAGCTCCAATAATGGTTGGCCTCGAAAAATTCCCTCCTCGGCTGCGAGGTAGAGGGCTCCCCCATCAGTGAGAATTGAAGCTCTCCCAGGTTGTATGCGATTGTCACTTTTAACCTAGGATCAAGGGGGATCGGTCTGGGCCCTGAATTAGATTTCGGATAAAGAGCCTCTCGAAGGATTCTTCTCTTCTTTTCTATGACCTAGACGATTTGGCGGCGATAATGAGCTCGGATTTCTTCTTGCTCGCAAGCTAGCTCGTGTTCACGAATCAGGCACTGGTTCCGGGCAAACAACGATTCCAGGCTCGGAGTTTTTGGCGAATACGGGATGGCAAGCAGCAACCCCCACCGTCTTTCCAGATTCTGTGACATCTAGTGAGAAAGAAAAAATGGTGAGGGCCATGCATGCAAGGAGTCAAGAATAACGAGCTTGGTGAAACAAGCTTGGAAGTGCTTGGGTACGAGACGAGCTCGATCATGGAAACCCGATTAAGGGTCAGAACGTGTATTCTACGAAGAAAAGGAGGGAAGTGGGTCTAATTTTTTAGAATCCCGAAATATCAGGAAAAATGTGACGGATATTCAAAAATGGTATTCTTGGGTATCGTGTGTTCTTTAAAATCAATATTTTGTACCCGATATCTTGGTGTGCAAGATATGTCCTCCAAAATTTGAAAACCCAGAAAAAAGACCATATTTGGGCTTTCCTACATTTGAACTGGATTTAAAACCAGTAATGGGAAAACCTAAACCTAAATACCTATTGGTCAAAGCGTCCTAGTACGTCTAAACTACAAGATGAACCAGTGCATTCCCAAGAACTAAAAAAAACAGCAAAGCCAGAAACTGATAAAAAAAGAAAGAAAAAATCAGCAGATACTTACGCAATAAAGATGGTGATTGTAGAGAAATCGTTGATTGAAGGAGAGGCTGTAGATATAATCTCACGGTCTCGAGCAAGCTGACGGTCCTTTGCTTCTTTGGCCGGGAGAACATGCAAAAGCAAGAGTTTTCTGGGATAGCCTCTGGTTTTTTCTTTCTCTTTTCTTTTTTTTCCTTTGATGAACGTAAAAGTAAAATGAGGAAGATGACTAGAGCCTTATATATAGACAATCAGAAATGGTAAAAAGGGGTTAATCCGAGCCATTGGCCAGGATCCTTATCAAATCCAACGGCTAGGGATATACGACAAGATGGTACCGAAAAGGTGGCAGGCGGATGATCGTGGGCAGATTTCCAAGGTACTCGAGTACCATGAGTGGGCAATACCCAACTGACACGTGTCCATACTCGAGTATGTGTGACGGTACAGTTCCCGAGAAAAGTAGTTCAAAAGTTTCCTTCTCATAGGATTCGAACAAATACTTTTGAGGGGGCAAAATGTTACACCCAGATTTTGAGCCTTGAGAATTGTAATCTTGAAAGCTGGTTTCGTCAGGTGTGAGCTCGCAATATCTAGAATACGTATTCGCAACCTAGGCGTCGAACCTTCGAAGCAGGTGGCAACCTCGAAGATGGGCAACCTCGAAGTCCTTACAAGCTTGAAGAGATAGAATATCAGAGTGCATCCATTGTCGTGTGACCTTGGATCAAGTGGCCCGAGCTTAGTTTAAATGTTAGCTCGGTGTTTTTTTCTAAGTTGATTTTGAGAAAATAATACAACTCGAAAGTCACTCAGAAACCTGGGCTGGTACGATGCTGACGATGTTGATTGCTGACTTCGAACATCTTAGTGAGTCACTTGGAAAGACGCAATCTATATTTATTTTTGTAACTTCCCTATAATAAAGGGATATTTATTAGTCAGTTATACGCCCCGTGGTCTTCAGGGGACGTTTCCTTGTATATAGGAGTTACAGGCTTTTAAAGCCATTAAATTTATTAATGTAAAGGATAACTTCCCAGAGACGTGTGGGATAGTATCCTGAGACTTCCTCTATAAATAGAGAAGTCCTGTACCTTTGTAAAGGACCGAAATTTGGTGATCTTGAGAGAAACTCTGGAGAATTCATCTCTGAAGAATTTCCAGAAATTTCCTAAGTTCTAATAACAAAGACTCGTGAACTAGGCAGAGTTAACTGCTGAACAACGTAAAAATCCTCCTTGTTTTATTGTATTTTTCTAGCCATAACTATTTACTGTTTACATGCTCTACATTTCAAGTTGACGAAAAACGGCATCAACACACATTATCTTATATTAATAAAGACAAAATTTTAAGATATACCTTCAATTATAAAAAATGAAATGGTTTTGTGCTTATTTGATGATGCCATGAACTTTTGTAACATATATTAATAGTAGCAAAATAAATAGTAATAAAAAATATTATATATATTTTTTAAAACAATAGCTAGTCAAATCTCAACACACAATGTTAAACAAAAATCATAATCTAGTCCAAATTTTAAGCTTTGTTAGAAAAATATATTTTAAAGTTAAAAAATTATTTTTGTAAATCTTTGTAAAAATCATGTTAAATAAATTTATATATATTTTTATAAATGTTAGTTACAAAAATAAACTTTTTGGTTGTGAAATTAATTTTATAAACTGTTGTTACAAAAATGTAAAACTTGTTTTAAAAAATATTGTATTTCACCACTCTATAACCGCATTTTTCGTATAAATATAAATTTAATAAAGTGTTTTATAAATAATGATTATCTTAAATTTATATTTTTAAGTTGTATTGCATAAATATGATGTTTCCTATAATTTTTTGGTACAATATTGTAACAATATGAAAAAGTATAATATTTTTATGTATATTTTAGTTATGATTTCTTAATTATAAAATATTTTCGTAAATGTTAGTTGCAAAAATATATTTCTTAGTAGTAAAACTAGATTTGCAAACTATTATTACAAAAATTAAAAAAAAAATTAGTTACGAATTTGTTTGTAAATTATTTCTACAAAAAAAAAATCTACAATTTTATAGTTGATTTTTGTAAATATTATTTACAAACATGTAACAGATATTTACAAGTTTGTAAACATTGATCACAAAAAATTATATCTTACCACTTTTATTAACAATTTTGCCACTCCGTATTTACACTTTTGCCTCTCTGTGTTTTTATCCAAAAATTGCGTATTTTTGTAATACACCGTATTTTTCATATTTTTTTAAACTTTTAGTGTATTTTCGTAGATTTTCCTTTTATAATCACATTTTCTGTAACACTCGTACTCAAACATTGTGTTGTGAGTGTTTGAGCAAAAAAAATGGTATAACAAGAATAGTAACCAAAATATTGGGTATTAAAAAAAAGTAATTTAAAATATGGCTAAAAATGAGATAGGGTCACTTAAAATAAGTACCCTTCATTTATATATATATATAGACTACATATGTAGAGTGACACAATCTTAGTAATTCTAAGTTAAAATATTGATAATTTCAAAACTTAAGAAGTTACACAATTTTACATATATAGACTACATGTATAGAAGGACACAAGGTTTCTTTCTTCATATTTCTTTACTTTTTTTATTTGATATTTATCCTAAAATGAATAATATATATATAGATGAATCTAGGGCCAGTCCTAGAGTTGTAAATGTGGGTCGAGCCGGGCCACATTTTCGTACTTCCGAATAATTCGAGTCAAGCCAAGCCGGGCCCGTATTTCAATTCGTGTTGGGTCGAGCCGACTCATATTTGAAAGTGTAAGCCCAATACGGCCCGGCCCATGTCGTGCCGTGTCGGGCTCGAGTCGGGCCGGCACACTTTCCTTAATAACCATTTACAATGGGGATCATAATTATATGTGTTTAAAAAATAATGTTTGTTATATGTTAATTTAAACAATTCTCCATGTATTTTGCTTGATTGAAGTAAGCTAAACATTTCAAAGCCCTATAAGTATACATGTTCATTTTATTAGGTGCTTTAATGTCAATTCATTGACTCAAACACAAAGAAAATTTTCACTTCCTTACAAGAAAGATGACTTATATTTGTTATTTTTTGGATTTATAACAATTTGTTTGAAGTTTGTAAAGTTTGTTTATTGTTTGATGTGGATTTGTAACAGTATGTTACCATTTTGTAAAGTATGCTTGCAGTATGATTTGGTTCTATATGTTACAGTTTTGAAAAGGTTGTTTCCAATTTTTTGTTGTTTTTTATTATTTCATAATTGCAGTAAACTTTCATACAAGAAAGATGACTATTATATGTTATTTTCTAGATCAATAACAATCTATTTGAAGTTTGTAAAGTCTATTTATTGTTTGATGTGGATCTGTAACAGACTGTTATAGTTTTGTAAAGTATACTTGCAGAATTATTTGGTTCTATATGTTACCGTTTTGAAAAGTTGTTTCCAGATTTTTTTTTGTTTTTATTTATTTCTTAATTATAATAAATCTATTGGGGGACTAAATTATTTTATACCCTTTTGTTCACACCTTTGTAAAAAAATTTGAAATATCATTTTTCTTTTTCCTTTAAATAAAGTTTCTTTTTATTAGTTTATTTTATACTTTCGTATTCAAATCAAGGAGGTCCTAGTTTTGGTACAAATGGTCATGTTGATAGCTTGATAGCTCTAGTTATCTATTATAAGTCATAGCCACTTTATTAGTTTCTGTAAATATTTGTTACAACTTTTGAATGTTTATTATTAGTATGTTTTACTAAAAATGTTGGTTACAATTTTTATAATTTGTTAAATTTTGGCTTTGTAACTATCTATTACAATTTCTTGAATTTGTAGTTACAGTGCATTGAATTTTCACAAATATTTTTCTAATGATTATTGTGTTTCTGTTTTTTTATTTTAGGTAAATGTTGTAATAACAAAGTTGTTGATGCAGTTTTCTCGAACAGTGAATTATATGAATAACTAGGATGAATTAGTGCTTAATGGTAAACCGTACTAAGAAAGGGATAATGCTCAAAGATGTTGGAAATCAACTGCAAAGAAAATGATCCCTCCTTTTTACGTGGTTCGGAGGTTAAAATCCCCTTAGTTCACGAGTCAATATTATTGCTGTATACTACTTCCTATTTTTACAGAGTATTTGGATTACAGACAGAATCCAACCCCTTTCATTACCCAGGGTCTTGGTATTTATAGGAGAATGATCTCTGGGTAGGTATTGGGGTTATCTCGTGATCTCTTGATCATTCACATCATCTCTGTGACCTTGATGATTAATATCTAAATTTTTTATTGAAGTGTGGTCTAATCAATAAGTAAAATAGTTAATGGGCGGCATGGCCTAAAACAGGCGTGTGATGTCTGATCACGCACATTTATATTGCGTATCTGGGAATTCGAGAATAAAACAGACACGTGATGTCTGTTTTATGCACGTTTATATTGTGTGGTCAACTTTATAAAGACCATGGGGTACGACAGGCCTCTGGTGTAACAACCCAAATTTCCTAATAAGGTTTAGGACCTTGATTAGGAGGCCGGGAGGGCCATAATTGAATTATTGTGCTATTATATGATTATATGCATGATTATGTGGGTCATATTATTATATGATGATAAATGCATGCATGGGGTTATATACTCTGTTGTGAGGGTATTTTGGTAATTTGGCTCATTGAGAGCGTAATTGCATACTTGTGTGTATATTGGTAGGCTAATTTTGACACCACATTATTATGTGGGTATGTTTGCAGCTTGTGGCTCGAGGTGATCCTAACAAGCTGTTTAGCGGGAAAGTCTCAGTGGGGATTTATACCCGGCTCAGGGTAAGCTTGGGGATGTATCTGGGAATTTGGAGAATATATTGGAGACGATTTGATATTGAGCAATATAATTGGTGATTAGTTGGGTATTGGAAAGTAAGCGGTAAATATTAAGGACATTAAGGGAATTAGCCGGAATTGGGAGTAATGACCAAAATGTCCCTAGGATGATTTAAAGGTTTAGTTATTATTGGGAGGGCAAGGTGGTCATTTGGCTTACTAAAGGAGAGGCTATATTCTGCTTTATAATCTTAGTGGAAGTTTTAGATAAACTCAGAAGCTTAAGGAAAAGAAAAGAAGAAGGAAAGAAAGAAAAACAGGACACTTAGAGTTATCTCTCTCTCTCTCTCATTCGGCTGGGTCATCTCTTCACCATTCTTTGTGAGTTTTGGAGCTGGAATTCCAGAGTAAGCTCAGGATGGAGCTTAGGGCTAAGGACCTTGGTGAAGCTAGAAGAACTAGTAGGGTTTAGCCAGTCAATTGAGGTAAGTTTTAAGGTTTCCTGATGTGTTTTTCTGGGTTTTAATGAGATGGTTTCTAAGTTTGAGTTTTGGATGGAATAAAGGGATATGGACCTGAGGAGTTGAAGGGCTTGAGGCTGGTTGGATGCTAGGGATAACTTAAGGTCGAAATCCTCCATAGAAGGTAACAAGTTCTGGCTTTGATGTTCTAAGTATCTGAGTTTCTGGTTGAATCTTTCAGTTCTTGGGTTCAATGTTTGTTTTCCTAGTTTGATGATGCATGTGGTTAAGTCTTGTGTTATTGAGTTGTATGGGGTGAGATATAGGTGATGGTAGACTCAATTTGGTGTGTAATTGAGGGTTGGAAGGGTTCCAAGGGGTTTTGGTTCGAGGAAAGTCGAAGAGGGGAAAACAGAGTGTTGCTGGTCTGTGACTAGCGCTGTAGCGCTAGCCTTTGGGCGCTACAGCGCTAGGCTAGGGCTTCCTGGGCGTTTTGGTTCTGTTTTTAGCGCTACAGCGCCCTCCTTAGAGCGCTGTAGCGCTACCCTGTCTTCCAGAAAAGGGTTTATGAGTTTTTCCTTAGGGTTTTTACTCGGAGGCTCGGGGTTTGATTCCACCACCCCGTTTGGTGGAATTAGGGCTTCTCGAGGGCTCGGGATTGGTCCCGAGGCTAGGTTTTGGATTTGAAGTTTGATGGTGATTCTAATCTATGGCTGTGACTAGGTATGCGCTAAGGTTCAGACGGGATGGATGTGATAAACTGTTGATTATGAGCGTGAATATTGTGTTATGGATATGATTTGTTGACTATCTGGATGACAAATTGTTAATTTGTTGAGTGTTATCACTAATTGGATAAATGTTATGAAATGTCGAATTCCTGGTTGTGCATTGTGGATTATTTGATTAATGATGTTGATCTTACTATGATATCATGCTTTCTTGCTGGGCCTTGGCTCACGGGAGCTACGTGGTGCAGGTA